>NW_026935705.1:0-6741 GCF_032062105.1 Saccostrea cuccullata | reverse complement strand
TGGTTGTTAAATTACCATTAACGCCTTTTAAGTTAAAATATCCAGAATGGAAACAGAAGCGTCAAACTCAGTGGAAATGCCAGTGTTATTTGACATTACGACGTCGATATATCTAAATGTTGAATAGAAGGCAACAGCAAGTGTTTTCTCCTTTTCACGCATAAAATCTTGCACGAATACTGCTTCATATCTATATAAAATAGGTCTGCTAACAACGCAGGGCCATTGGTAGCCATAATATTTGAAGTCACCCTTTGATCCTCGAAAAAAATAAATCCTTTATTTTGAAACTTATATCGTATCGGAAATCATCGTGCATTTTAAAATGAATTAATTATTCAAACATTTAAACATTAGTTAGATGTTATGCCTTCATATTACAGCCTCGTCTCTAGAGTTATGATTGCAATCTAGTCCTAAGTGGTACCATTATAAAAACTTTTTGGTTGTATTGTTAACGAGTAAAAGACACCCTTAAAGTCAACAAGATTCGTTTGTGAAATACTGATGCCCTCGTATATAGCAGCTTATTGTGAGTGTAGTTTTTCAATGCAAGTCAACCTCAAAGGTCAAAAGGTCAAAATCGTTAGTATTCAAATGAAGACCTCGGCACAAGAATATGAAGGCCTTCGTACTAATTTTTAAAAATAATGATCAAAATAATTTCTTTTTAAAGAAGATCAAACCCTAAGGTCAAGGTCAAATTATTGGTATTCAAAGGAAGGTCTCTTCACAAGAAGAAAAACCTGTGAAATATGAACGCCCCCCTGGTACTTACTGGGCAAAAGCTATGACCAAGGTTATTTTTGGTAATTTTTTTGTAAAAATGGGTCAAACTCCAAGGTTAAGAGGTTACATTTTTGGGGTACCCTAAGAAAAGTCTTCTCCCAAGGAACACACTTGTGAAGTATGAAAACCATAGCCGAGCCCACCAAAAAGGTATGGGCAAGGTTTTTGAGCACAAACGGACAAACAAATCAACAGAAAAACAGACATACATACAGACGGATGCCATATGATAGGTCAAAATCTATATACTCTCGAATCTTCAAGTACGGGGGCATAAAAACTTACCATTTATTTGATCGACTAATCCTCTTCGTGGCATGTATGAGCATAAACATATCCGGGGTTCATACTTGTAACATATAGAATATAGAGATAGAGATATTTTCATTTTCTGAATTTATCTCCATCAAATACGCCTGAAATCCTTCACATTTCTCCTGTTAATGACATGTTATGAAAAAAATGAAACAACCCGAAGATAAACAACCTGAGTTAGATTGATAATAAAATTCTACTTTGTAAATACATACCTTGGCTTCCTGCCAAGTAAGATTTGATGCTTGGAGTACGTAGATGTGGTCTTCATATACCTTCCGTTCTGTGTAAGACATTTTTTAGGATCATAACTTATATTTATATACAAAAATAACAATACACATGTACAAAAATAAATGTAACAAACCGCTAGCTAGATTAGCTTCAATCAGCCAATGTCGAGTTCGAGGAAACGATTATGACGTCACATTAAAGCTGCACGAATAAATATCGACGAGAGGATACTAAATGTTCTTGTTATACAAATCCAATTACATTTTTGTCATAAATAATACGAACATATTAATCGAGGTGCAACTTACCCTGTCATAATGAAACTATTTGCAAGTAGAATAAATGCCACCTTGATTACACTGCAATTACGTCACATGCTAGTTTGGAAAACAGATTCTCTGTGTTTGAGCAGTAGAACAAGCTTTTTTGTAGGATGTTGATATGAAAATTTAAATTAAAAAAGCGTTGTCTGACCGAACTTGACAAATATTCCTCATTGTATTAATCAATTCTAATTAAATTTACAGCGTATAGACCTTCCATTAGTCAACAATAAGGCACAATTAAATAGCAACCCAATAGAACTACAGATACAGCGCCTCGAAATTCAGAAAGTTCAAGTTGTGTGTTATATCATAGTTTAACAGATTTCAAAATGTATAATGTCTAATAGGAAGTTTTAACAAAGAAAGGTAAATATAATGATAAAATGTTTCTTTGATTCTTAGTACGGGAATCAATGTCGCAGTTATTGCAGAAAAAATACATAACCCACGTGATCGGCATTTGTGAGGTGTTGAATCAAATCTTAATTTCAGGGTTATTGAAATTAATATAACATCAACTTATTCCGCAATAAAATGGTTATTTGAAAAAATGGATTGTACGCCGAAGCATATCTTTTACTTTTGAATAAATTAGATACATAAAAAAGACCATATGAAGTTTTAAATGAGTTATACCCCAAAAAATTCGACAGTTTGACTTACATGTACATTATAATTCAATTTTATACAACATTAAGCAAATATACATCATCATGTATATGCAAATTTGCATTTTTCTATTCAATCCTTTTACAGAAAACATGAAAATAACTAAAAATAGAATGACCTAAAATACACCTGAAAAACAATTTAGCCTGTAGACATGGTAAAAAACATGGACGGCAAAAAATTCAGCATGTAACGCAGAACGATATTATTAGTACTTTGCACATAAACATTGATCATTAGTATAGGCATGTAGCTTCCTAAAACTATTTTAATAAACATTGAAAATGAATTTCATCTTACCACAACTTGGACCCCATGTCCATGTTCCCGTTGATTGACAGGTCAGAACACTTGAGCCAGTCAGATAAAACTCCTGGTAGCATTTGATATGCATTCTTCTCAGGATTCCTATGCCGTCCCATCTGTCTGCATTATTTATATCAGCTCCTTCTATATGGGGTATACCACAGTCTGTACAACAGATAAAACAGTTTACGACTCTTTCAATTATGGTTTGCTTATTATATGTTATCTACAGTTAAGGAGGTCCGCTGATAAAATTGGTATGAATAAATCCTTATTTTCAAATGCTAATTCCTCCATGGCACCCGTTCCCACCTCTGATGTTTTGGAGGTTCGCGTGTTTGATCTGCTCCTATTTTGTATTGTTTAAGGGACGTTTTTTTTTTTTCTTTTCTAGATATTTTATAAAGAGTTTGCTTCATGTGAATACAAACAAGTGTCTGCTAACATTTGTATAACGGGGCGCAATTGTTAAAAAAAGTGTCATAGATTGCTGAAAGACTTTGTTTACGAAAACTACGAAAGTCGAGCATCTTTTGATATCAACTTCGGAGTACAAGGGCTGTTCAATGAATAATGTCCTGAGCTCGATGACATACAAAATAGAAATCATATAACATTCAGCTTTACTTTCTTTCATGATTGAATGAATTGATTACTGTTGATCTGACCACATTTAATCGCATAGTGTCATTATGAGAAACTGGCCAATCGTGACACTGCATTAAAAAAAATGGAAAAGAATCAGTAAACTAGAGTGAAATTAAACACTTCATGAAAGAAGCTATAAAATGTTAAGAATCCCAAATAAATATTCACCGAAATATGTGAAATTTACAGTAACCAATGTCTGTTTTATAGAAACATGAGCAGGTTGATTTAAATGACCAAAAATAGATACCTTATAAGCAGAATTTTTAGCGAAGATTTAATTTTTTCATTATTAGCGAGGGTGCCAAGATCGCTAAAATTTAATATCGCTAAAAATTAATTGCGTTTCATTTGTAATAGCTTCTCTAGTGAGCTTTATTAAAACGCTAAAATTACATCTTGCTAAAAATAAAATACCTATTTTTAAGGACAAATCGCTAAATTTGCGTCTCGCTAAAATTTCCATTTACTGAAAACCAACTTTTATTCGAGTGCGAGATATTTTCGCGAAGTTCGCGAGAGCCTCGTCATCGCGAAATTTTCTCGCCGCGGAACGGTCATTTAGGTCTATGTGTCTATTAACAATAGAATCGAAATAGGCGTGATCGCGAAAATTATTCATCGCGAACTTGTTTACCCCTGGTAATTCGTGAAATAATGTCGTCGCGAATAAAAGTTGGTTTACAGTATACGGTATAACAGGCATCAAAAAATGGGTACCGTCCTTGGCGACTTTTACTTACAACAACCAATGTACTTTTGGCCAAAATTCAACACATTATCAATGATGCGATTTGATTGACTTTTAGACACTGAGCAAAGAAGTGCGAACGGAAGTATTGTTCTCCCGCCTACCTCCAAGTCAATTTTCAAAAGTTAAAATATTTGAATTATCTTTAGTTTTCATATTGATATTTATATGGATTTTCATAAAACATTACTTATTCGGGAGAACAAAGAGAGATAACTTTAAAATTTGGGTAAAACCTGTATTTTTCACTATAGAAATCAACGAAAAATATTTTTAAAACATCCCCCCGTGTCACATAACGTCCCTTTTACAGGTAATATGGAATGTTATTTCACAAATTCATACCAAAGCTTTTTGTGTGACACGGGGTTGGTGGGTTGGGGGCATATGTTTATTGAACAAAAACGATAAAGATGCTAATTTTCCACCAATTTCAAAGCGATTTAAAACTGAAACATTATATTTTATTGATATATTTATGTTTAATTTATTTGCCTTAAACATAAGAAAAGATATAAGGAACATCTAATAATATCCAAGACTATTTCAAAATATGGTGATGCTTGAAAACTCCGATTTCAATGGAAAAATATCGTCCACCCCCTTTTTCAAGAGCTGGAATTATGGATAATATACTGTTTAGCGCTGGTATTAAGACAATTCATCAATTACCAATGAACTGTTCTTTGTATTAAAAATAAAGATTTTATGGCAAAATTGTTATTTATATTAAATTAAATGGTTCAGAAATGTAGGCGGGAATCGAGAGTTAGCGTGCGTATTCCTTTGATAGGCATCTTTTTGGTGACAATTCACAGTGTTTTAAACAATCATTTTAAAGTCTAATAGTTTAGTACTCAATGGTCACCATATGTTTTGCAAAGTGAGTGAAAACGACAGCGAGTAAGAATATCAAAACAATTACTTTAAAAAATCAAAAATTGTAGTTATCTACGTCTGTCTGAAATTCAAACAGATAATGAAACTACGATCCATTGGTTTAAACTCTTAAAACAAATTTACAATAAGTTGCACTTGACAAAACAGCAAAAGTTTGAGAAAAACAAAGAATTGCAAGAGCACAAAGACAGTTTTATGTGCCATTTTTGCAGATATTATTAGCCTTGTTCTTCTTTTTTTTTTCGGGGAGGCAGTTCAATTTCTGAATTTCTGAGGGAGACTAGAAAGCAAAATGTTTGCAGCAAATTTGAAATATTTATGACAAGAAAGAACCAGACGCAGGAATCCACTGCATTAAATTTCATGACAGCGCTAAAACCCACACCCATAAAGAGTAAAGGAGTTTTGGGGATAAACAGAAAGTCAATGTGTTGACAACCCAACAATATTCGTCAGATCTTTCATCCTTTGACTTGCTTCATTTTCCGAACTTGAAAAAACACCTTTCAGAAAGAAGAAAAAAATACATGAAATTAGAGGTTCTGCATTATTACAGTATACGGTTGGCTATATACTCTAAAATGTGTTTTAAAAACAATTAGAAATTTGATAAATATGTAAAGGACTGTTTTAATTAAAAGAGAATTTTAAATGATACAATTAGGACTAAATTATTACGAAGCGTTTTTTTTTTTTTGTTTCTTTCCGAGCACCAAGGACATTATTTATTGAACAGCCCTCGCACAAGTACTTCTGTGTAAAATTAAAATGTTGACAATAATCTGAATTAATCAATATTGGAATTTTCAATACTAAGGATTCAGAGTGCAACTATTTGATTATATCCTCTTTGGAATGTCATCTGCAGACAATTAGTATTTTCTATACATCTAAATTCACAGGCGTGTTTGAAATAAGAATATAACCTCTCCGTATTGAAACAGTTTCTTTCTAAAAAAAAAAAATCCCGGTAGTACATGTGAATGCGTAAAATACATTTGCAAGCTTTTCTATTGATCGTCTTGAATGTTAAGATTGCTTTTAAGAAAAACATTGCTGATAAATGAAACAAGCAATAGCTATTGTCATTATCAGGAGCGTTTCTGTTTATAAATTGAAAAGGCAAAAAATCTAACTTTTTTGGTTTCAAGTGATAAAATAAAAAAAAATGTGCACTCATCTCATAAGGTTGAACTTTCACAATATGTTGATAAACATATCTTTTAATAAAGAGAGGTTCAATATGCTTTAGGTTCAACTTTTAATCTTATACACAGATTATAAAACTACATATATGATTCTCATTTGCCTATCAAAATCAAATTTTTAGATAAGGACTTTTAAGCGATAAAAAAAAGTGCACTTATCAAATTATTTTGCTTCCATACACCGTGGTCATAAATATTTATAAAATAGATAATGTGCACCTTAGCATAATTAAAGTTTTCACGCATCCATGAACTAAAATGATCCACGGGATGACAATTACTTTAAACAATTTTCAATATCATTTAAATTTTTATCAATATTAGTATGGATACACACTTAGATGTGTTAATCAACTCTTGCATTAAAACAATGGCATAGAAAAGTGATATCTTTGTTTGATTACAATTTGGTTTCTGGAATTTGAAATGGATGCTCATTATTTGAGAAGTGCAATACACCCATTTAGAGTCATCTAAAACCATTTTGACTCTTTAGAAGTAAATTTTAAAACATATACGTTACTTACCCGATAAAAGGCATTCATAGTTTCCCAATGGTAATGGATTACACTTCTGGTTAGCTTGGCAATTCGCA
>NW_026935704.1:0-6506 GCF_032062105.1 Saccostrea cuccullata | reverse complement strand
CATTTTTATCCAATGACTGATTGTTTTAGAACTCAATTTTGAGTATGGCCCTTCGTATACTGGAATATGACAGATCCTATGATTTCTTGGACCTCTGTTTCTTCTTTGTAAAAGGTGGTTTTTTTTTCAAGTTTGGAAAATGAAACTTGCCAAAGGGTGAGATCTGGCGAATACTGTTGGCGTGGCAGAACATTAACTGTCTGTTTATCCCTAACATTCCTTTACTCTTCAGGACGTGTGGTTTTGGGCGCTGTCATGAAGACATTTAATGCAATGGATTCCTGATTCTAGTTCCTTCCTTTCATAAACCTTTCGATTTTTTTGACAGAAATTTTGCTTAGACTCCTCCAGAAATTGAACTGCCCCCATGAATACCAATTTGAACAAGGCCACTAATATTTAAAAATATGGCCGATAAATGTCTTTGTGCTCTTGCAATTCTTTGCTCTTCTCAGACCTTTGCTGCGTTTGTCAAGTACATCTTATTGTAATTTTTGTTTTGAGGGTTTTAAGAAATATATTCAAGTTTCATTATCTGTTCGAATTTTAGACAAATGTGGATAATTATAATTCCTGATTTTTTACAACAACTATTTAGATATTCTTACACGCTGTCGTTTTCACTCATTTTTCAAATGATAGGGTGACCTTTGAGTATTTGGCCTTTTTACTGTCAAACTTTTCTTTAAAACTGTGTAAAATACTCCCAAAATGATGTCTATCAAATTTGTTGAATTTTTGCAAACAGTATATTAGTTCTTATAATTCTAGTATTCAGCTGGATATTACTTATTGAACAGCCCTCGTATAAAATAAAATCATTAAGATTTATATATGAATATTTTTGGACAATTAATGAAAAATGTAAAGAATCTCATAAACATCTTCACTGAAAGTCAGGGGAGAATAGTTCCAAGAGCCACTCTGCATTGTATATTTGCCTAAACAGGGTATCTTAAATCTTGGCACACAAGTAGGCTACACTAAGATACATAATTCTGTGCATTTGTTTTAAATTTCGATGAACGGTGTTCCTGTGGTCACTAAAAATAGAACTTATATTTCAGCATTTGGTAATGGGTATGTTGCAAAGTTTTGTCGAGCTTCGAATTTTCAGTTTAGGAGGTACAATTATTTTCCGTTTCTTTTTAAACATTAAGACCAAGAAAGTTTAGTGTGCCAAAGACTACATCAGCAGTGGATAACATTTGAAACCAGAAGTCTCTGTCGAGACTGTAGCTCTACTGGTTTGTACTTATAACAAAGGAAGAGAAAAGAAGCCATTGCTATCAGAAGAAAACTGTAGGAGGAGTAGCGTTTAAAAGAAATTTCTTTTTTTAGTAACCATGGCAACACCTTTCATCGAAATCTAAATGAATTTCATAGACATTTTTATTTTTAGTAACCATTGTCATTTGAAATTAAAAAAAATCGATGCACTAAATTATGTATCTTAGTGTAGTCTACGTGTGTGCCAAGTTATATGGAAATCAGACCAAAACTGTAGGAATAGCATTTTGAAAAATTGTTTACACACAGACAGACACCTTACTTAAGGAATCACTGTCTAGTTAGTATAGTATGCCAGGGCATCAACGATTGGTGAAACATGGTATATTTTTTGCATAACGAGCGAAGCCCGTGATGCATAAAATATGCCATGTTTCCCACAATGTCCCTGTTATACTATATGCCATGTTTCCCGCAATGTCCCTGGCATACTATACTAATTAGAGAGCGATTCTTTACTTTTCCATTTCAATGTGAACATTGTAGATTTATACTTTAAAAATGTAGACATAGATTTTATTTACAGGAGGACTCCCATGCCAATTTCCAATAGTCCTTGGTCGCCCGCGTGGCGCAGTGGTTACAGCGTCTGCTCTAGAGTCGCGAAGTAATGAGTCAATCCTTACGTCGCGGGTGCGAATCCCACTGTGAGACGTGGAGACCGGTCCTTCGGATGAGACCGTATAAACCGAGGTCCCGTGTCGCAGTAGGTGCTTGCAAGAAAAAGATCCCTCCCTGAGTGCCGAGTATTAGATAAAATTTGCAGCTCTCCATCGGCAAGTGCTGGCGTCTCCATATGAGTGAAGAATTCTCGAGAGGGACGTTAAACAATATACAATTAATCAATAGTCCTCGTACACTGACGTCAAACACAAAGGCAGCCGCACGAGATTTACATGCATATTTGGCCTCCTTAGCGTCAGACACAGAGACATATGCGCTCGACATTGGCCTCTTCAGCTCCAGACCTTTCGACCTACCTAATTTACTTTCCGGTAGAATTATCAAGAAATCAACACCGCTAACTTTTAAAGAGTTATCACAGAGAAAGGAATTGGAAATGGAAATATTTCTAGCTCTACGTACTGGTCAGAGATTAAGCGATAATATTTCCATTTCTAATTTTTTTTTTAAATTTACGGCTGCCTTTGTGTTAGACGTTAGCGGGCGAAGACTTTTAAAATTGGCATAGGACTCCTCGTGTAATGTAAATCTGTGTCTACTAAAATCTAAATCTACAATTTTATTTCTAAATGAAATGGAAATATACACAATCACTGTTTAGCTAGTATAGTATGCCAGGGACATCAACGATAGTGGGAAACATGGGATACTTGTTGCAAAACGGGCTTCGCCCGTTATGCAAATTATCCCATGTTTCCTACTATCGTTGATGCCCTGGCATACTATACTAACTAGACAGTGATTCCTTAAATGGAGAGAACAGTTTTGCAAAATGCACTCCTGCAACTTTTGATACATCAAGGTGTATATGTACACCACCCTTTGAGTAATTTCCTTTTCCTTCTGAACTTCGTGATTCCCATGCAATGTCTGTATGGAGAAAAAATATATACAGGACCTCAACTGATGGGAAGAACACCTGGTCACCAAATGACAATTCTCGTGTTTATTCAAAGCATTTTGTTAATGCTGTACCCTCACTGCTACATCCTTATCCCTCCAATTTATCTGGGGCATATTTCATTCTTTTTATAAAATTTTAAACAAATTTAATCCAGTTTCAGTTTCTTTGGACTACAAGGCTGTGCGAGTTAATTTCACTCCCTTAAAACATTTCTTTCTGCATATATTCCAGGTTGCTTTTGTTTATCTTTGACACTTGTAGCTGTCTTCTATTTGATAAAAGCCTTCCTAATCGTACACAAGATAACACGTTCCGTCCGAGGTTTAGTGCTGCTAAACAAAGGTATTCCTCAAGAAACGTGAAACACGTTTGGGGCCCCAAATTCAAGCTTAAATTCTTACCTATTTTTTATGTGTATAAAGCTATTGAACCTTTGTAAAGAAAACACAATTGCTAACTGCTACCTTTTGAAAATCACAGATTTTTCTTTAGAAACTATGATATTATTAATTTTCATACTTTTCCCTTTGTTGCCCAGGAATTCCATAAGGGCATAACTTAACATTTGAATCACATTTTCGAATCTGGCGCTTTGTCCGAATTACATAAAACAATTCTTTTATTACATAAAGGATGGATACTATAAAACCTCGGACATTTTGCACATTATACAGTTCGATATCAACTTTATAACTAGTAAAAGTTCAAAATGATTGCCTTCCTAACATTGGCTGTGATTGTACAGAGTGCTTTCGCTGGAAACCTCGTAGAAGTTCTCCAAAACGACGGGGAAACAACTCTTATTGCTCTTGTACAACAAGCAGGATTAGCTGATGCTTTGTTAGGAGGTAAGCAAAAAAAAAAATTCTGCACGATCAGTGAATATTATATTACTGTGGGTCTCGTTATGTTGGATCAATTCTCGAGAAGGACGTTAGATAACAATAAAGCAATAGTATACATGTATTTAATATTATATAGAAACATTTCATTTCAAGAAATCTTTAGAACAACCAAATGATGTTCTTTTCAGGGGAATTCACTATTTTTGCTCCAACTAATGCTGCTTTTGCCAAGCTTCCCCAAGCCACACTTGACAGTCTATCAAAGGACACAACAGCTCTGGCCAACATCCTGAAATATCACGTGGTCAAGGGGTCAATCCACAAAGCTGATGCCTCTAATGAACTTCAGTTGGAGACTTTGGCGGGAACCAAAATCAGATTCAACATCTACAGTCATAATCATGTAGGTCTTTCCTTTTTATTTTTGTTCGAAGAAAAAATCATTCAGATTTATCTCGATGAAAGCATGCAAGGCCACATTCTGGCTTTTTTCTCTGTTTTACTAAAGAACAGCTTCATATATATGTATAAATTTAAGTACACAATAACTGTTCATCATCTTATACATGGAAATATTGTTAAGTACTCGTCATTATTCGGAAGATAAGAAACTTAAAATTTTTCTAAATCTTTCAATGAAAGGTTGTGACAGTGGAAGGATCCAAAATCACCCATTTTGATCTGACCGCATCAAACGGAATGGTTCACGTAATTGACACAGTGATGATGCCCCCTGAAGGCAGTATTGTGGATCTCGTGGCCGGAAACAGTGACCTCAGCACTCTTCTGTCAAAGGTCCAGTCAGCTGGATTGGCCGGAGCTCTGCAAGGTATTTGCACCATTCATGTATTACATCGTCTTCATGTTAAATCATGAGGAAAGTGTCAACTTAAATTCCTAATTAGTACAAGATTTATTTCTTGTAAAATTCAAGGCGATGGATTAACAGTATTTGCACCAACAAATGCAGCATTTGCAAGACTTGGCAGTCATGTTTTGGACAACCTTAGAAGAAACCCAAAGCTTTTGAAAGGTATACTCCGGTATATATTTGCTAAAATTTAAGATAGGATTGTGTGTTTTTAAAAGTAGTTTTTGTCGAACCCGAAAATCAATATTTTCGTCTGTTCCTTATATTTGTTTTGATCTTTCAGAAATTCTGGAATACCATGTTGTTCCACATACTGAATACTCAGCCGGTCTTTACAACCGCGAATATGTCAGAACTCTTGATACTCACCATGACGTCATCAGACTCGGAGTCAGCAGTAAGTTTTATACTGGATAAAATGAACCGATTGCCTTTGAAAATCTATTTCATCATAAAAAACCAGAAGTATCTGTCGAGAGACTGTAGTTCTACTGGGCTGTACTTATAACAAAGGAAGAGAAAAGTAGCCATTCTGACTTGAAACTTTATAACAGCAATAAATATACCCGGTAATAATGATCCTTGATTAAGTCTCTTTTTGGGACAACTTGTGTGCCAAATTAAATTGAAATAAGACCAAAACTGTGGAAGAAGTAGCATTTTGAAAGCATTTCACAGAAATTTCTATTTTAATTAACCATGGCAACATCATTCATAGAAATCCAAATTGATGCACTAAATTATGTATCTTAGTGTAGTCTACTTGTGTGTCAAGTTATATTGAAATCAGACCAAAACTGTAGGAGGAGTATCATTTTAAAGAAATTTCACAGAAATTTCTATTCTTAGTAACATGGCAACGTAGTTCATCGAAATCAAAAACCGTTAGATAAAATTATGTATCTTTGTGTTGTCTACTTGTGTATCAAGTTATACTGAAACCAGACCAAAACTGTAGAAGAAGTAACGTTTTAAAAGAATTTCACAGAAATTTCTATTTTTAGTAACATGGCAACGTCGTTCATCGAAATCAAAAACCGTTACATAAAATTATGTATCTTTGTGTTGTCTACTTGTGTATCAAGTTATATTGAAACCAGACCAAAACTGTAGAAGGAGTAACGTTTTAAAAGAATTTCACAGAAATTTCTATTTTTAGTAACCATGGCAACATCGTTCATCGAAATTAAAAACCGATGTACTAAATCATGTATCATAGTGTAGTCTACTTGTGTGCCAAGTTATATTGAATCAGATCAAAACTGTAGGAGGAGTGGCATTTTGAAAAATTGTTAACAGACAGACGGACAGCTAGACAGACGGACACCTTACTGTCTCATAAGCTCTTCTGGTCTCTGACCAGTAGAGCTAATAATGACTGTATTTAAATTGAATTTGTTTTACTTCCAGGTTCTGGCAGCATTACAGTTAATCGCAATGCCCACGTAACAAAAGCCGATATAAGCGCCACCAACGGAGTAGTACACATTATAGATCACGTGCTTATTCCCGCTCGTTATTTACTTTCTTCTATTCTTGGTAGGAAATAATCATCTGAACAAACATCATCTGACATTTTTCCATCGTATCAAACAGTTGTACATTATTGTATATATTTAATATTTTGATGGAGAGTTACTGAGAATTGCTGTACAATAATTTTATTAAAAAATAAAATGATCTTAGCTCATTGTACATAAGTAAAATGTAAAAAATGTGAAAAGAAAAATGCCTGTATATTGCAAAAGATGTACACATGAAGATGAAAATTATTGATGCTTTTTTTACACTCATTAATGAAAAGAAAACACTTTACTCTTACTGTTTGCCATGTTCATTTTTGAATCGGGATTTATAAATTAAAATATATACTGTTTTTACATATGAATGTTTTAATATTGTTGTTATGACA
>NW_026935703.1:0-6595 GCF_032062105.1 Saccostrea cuccullata | reverse complement strand
GGATGTCATGTTTAGTCTGATCGGCCGTTCCTCTGAAAATCGATTTTGAAATAACAATCATTGAAGACCAACTAGATTTTGACAGATACTTACCGCTGCATTATTAAAAAAAAAATAACGAATTAATTAGAATTATTCATGATGTAAAAGCCATTAAAAAGTTTTTCATGGTAAAAGTAAATCTTTGAAAACTAAACAGTTGTATACTAGTAGCCCCCCCCCCAAAAAAAAAGGACAGAGAATTTTTTTCATGAGATTATATAGTTATATTCCTGTGAATTCTGTAGCGGAATGTTTCTTTTAACACATGAAATAAAAATACCATTTTGTTTTTAAAAAGTGATATATATTATGTGTTCATGAATATAGATAATTTTAAGAACAAATTGATTTTTGGTATTGTAAATTTAAGATATTTCACAACGACTTGCTCACGGTGTGTAATAATTATTTATTTTTAAAAATCATATACACTAAAATAAAAACAACGCATGTAATAATGATTTATTAAAAAAAAATAATATACGGCTCTGATACAGGGTGTCTTGTTTTATTATCACTGTAAATGATTTTAAGAAAAAATTAGACACCTCGAGCAAGCCCCTGTGGCTATTAGCTAACTTTGTTCCCTGTGATCAAGTTTATGCATGTTGACAAAAAACTCGTAGAAATTATGATCGAGACAGAATTATGAGTTGGAATAGATTTTGCGTAACTGATATTAAAATAACTAAAAGTTAGTTCAAAGATTCTATATAAGATGCGTAAAAGTTTAATGAGGGTTGACCATTAAGTCACCATTAAGCTCAGCTTAATGGTGGCTTAATGGTAGCTTAATGAAGTTTGGACATTAAGCACCTGTAAGTTGCAGCTTAATGGTGGCTTAATGGTGGCTTAAAGGAATTAACTTCTTTAAGCCACCATTAAGTCACCATTAAGCTACCATTAAGCGATTGCTTAAAGGTGGTCTTTCGTCTTGTGTGAGGGACTGACTGTGATGCTAGACGTAATCTGACGGTAATCTGACGGGACGATGCCTTGATGGGAAGGACCAGGAATCCTGTGTGATTGTGTTAAATGGAACTGTGCTAAGTGATATTCTATTCTAGGAAAGAATAAAGGACGGTAAATTAAAGCATTGATATGTGTAAATTATAGCCAAAGTTCTAATTTCAGATGTTATGTCATATTATTGTAATGTATTGATGATTGTACATTGTAAGGTAGACACTTTTACCTTAATGTTTAGATTTGACATTTACTTGAGATAAGTCATTTGTGAGGACACAAATATTTTGAGAGGAGGGTAGTGTAACGGTCCAGAGATTTGACAGATTAGTTTTATACAGAGTTATTGAACCTGATTATTGTTGACATTTGTAGGAGAGTTGAGATGAATTTTTATGTGTTATAGTTACTTGATATTGCAGGAATATGTATTAATTTATGCTTTGCATGTAGTTGATAGGTGATTATTGACAAGTTTAAGTAATTTACATGAGTTGAATAGTTTGTGCACATGTTTTGAGTTACGTAGAAATCAGCTGATCATAGCAGTAGTAAAGTTGTAGTGTTATTTTAGCTTACTTCATGTTTCAGGGATTTTAATTGGTCTTCTGTAGTAGATGAACCATAGATTTATAGATGACATCATGTTTTCTTGAAGTTTAACTTGTTTTCAGTTAATTATCGGCAGTTTATAAACTGGTAGATTTGTTTTCGAACTTGGCGGTCGTAAATTGTGTAGGTCGAGCCCGATGTAAAAGTTACGATAGTTTTAGGATTTTTGGAGTTAATTCTGTTATTTGTTGATTTAAATGGAGATTGATTGACTTATTCTAATTGAAGAATGTATTTGGAGATTACTTTCATTCAGAAAAGTTGTCTTGTAAGTACATGTAGTTATTAGATTTTTCTGTAGACTTTGCTGTTTACGGGAAATGTCACGAGAGATTCTCCAACGTTTTCCAACTAGTCCAACAGTTTCCAACATTTACGTCATGTTATTGTATAAAAGGGAGAGATTCAAGGAATTTTCGCTCTTCTGCTAGGTTGATTCATTTAGGGAAGAAGTTTTTTAAAGGGGTAAGGAGTTAGCATGGGTTGCGCGTTTTGAATTTAAATTTAATAATACTTTTTAGTTTTGTTTAAGAAGAGTCAGGGTTATTTTAAGGATTTTTAGGAACTTTTGGGAAAATTTGTGGAATTTTATAGGAAGTTTTGGTCAATTTTAGTGAATTTTAACTGAGAATTAAAATTTGGTTAAAATTTTTGGTTTTTGAATATTTTAAATTTTTGTTAAATTTTTAGAATTCTTGAAATTGTTTAGGTAATTTATACATTTAGCTAAGGAAGCTAGTGTATTTCTAAATTTTACTACAGTTTTTAACTGAAATTCAGACTTAGGAAATTTGCAGGAATTGCTGGTGTTTGAAATTTGTTAAATTTAAATTTGGTTTTAAAGGGGTTAAGTTTGTTTTGGTTTTTACTTTCATCCAGGAGGTCTGAGAGGAAGTTCTGAGAATTAGGAGTTTTGTGAGTTGAAATTTAGGTTGGTTTTAACAGATAAGTAGGACTAAAGGTAATAAAACTAAAAAGTTAAATTTGTTTGTTGATTGTTCATTTGAAGATAATTTTTATAATAAATTGTAAAACTGTATTTTTCCATTTTTTAAAAACTGTACAGAGATTTACAAGGTTTTATCAAAGTGTATTTTCCAACAAGATGGAAATTGTGGGATATAAAAGAGTAAGAACAGAGAATGAGATAAATGAGTATTCAAGAATTTTATTGACTTCCTTAGGTCTAGGTTGTAACGAGCTTGACAAATGGAGAAGAAAAACTGAGAGATTTCGTGTATTTATAAATTTAGTGTAACTTAGAGAGCGCGGGTTAATAATAGGAGGTTAAGGTTTTGGGCAGTGGTGTATTATCTGAGTTCATTGATTAAAGGGAGATAATTTAGTGTGTGGTGATATAAGATTAAAGAGTATTGAGTTTTGAACCATTGTGCCATACTAGCCCTCCTGAGCTCGGGTTGAGCTGTGTAACGCAAGCCTTGCCACGAAAGATAAGACAGCCCCTATAGATAGAGTGAGGGAGTGCGTCCCAATAGTAGTAGAGGATTGCTGTTCCCCCACCCGTTACATTACATTGCACCAAGATGAAGTAAATGAAGATATTGATTAAGGAATCGCTGTCTGGTAGATAGAGTATGCAAGTGCATCAACGATTGGAAACTTGAAGTAATTAAGAAATAGTAAAATTGGATGGCTAATTTTATTCTTCTACTCAAGAAC
This sequence comes from Saccostrea cuccullata, assembly GCF_032062105.1. NCBI lineage: Eukaryota > Metazoa > Mollusca > Bivalvia > Ostreida > Ostreidae > Saccostrea > Saccostrea cuccullata. The sequence continues at coordinate 3,295 of NW_026935703.1, read as the reverse complement.
CACTTGGCTACATAAAAATGAAAAACGTGAAAGTATCCTTACGTAATGTAGATTCGAGAAGGTTAAAATCATGAACCCGGTTTTAGGGAATTGCCTGTATCGGCAATCAAATTTAAAATGGATATATGTATTCATATACATTGTATAGAAAATTATTACAGGTTGCTTCTACGTTCTATTGTTCTACATGCGATTTATTTCTACAACGATTGAGGCACGTTATTGATAAATGAATTTTAAATACAAATATGTCAATGTACTGTAATAACGTTTCAAATCAATTTTGTGCAATTTTATCATCGCAACAATAATTTTTGTTTGAAAAAAAACTTTCGTTAAGACTTATACTTTCACACTTTATTGTCCACCGCTTTTTAGTCGATCATGACAAAGAATTTCAATCCTTGAGTGTAACCGGTCAACTGGGGATGTTTTATCCTTCATGGCACTCAAACCTATAGGTGCCTGTGTTTCCAGAAAGCCTTGCTTCCTCTGCTCACAGTACAATTAGTTTAAAAAGATTTTTGAACATGATTACTGTTAGCCTCACAGCGCAATTTAAATTCGACTAAAGAATCTTTCTAATCAAATAGTAGTCCGAAAAATCTTACGATTTCCAGGCTTTTTCAGGATTTTGATATTTTACATGCCAGGAGAACGTCAGAACCGGTGTCATTATAAAAACTAGAACTTTCATAGTCTCCAACCGGAACTTATGTTCAATTGTTTTGAGCGTTATTAAATTAAGAAGTTTCAATTTATGAACAGCTCAATACACATTTCTATACAGTTCTTGCAAGTTTTTAAAATGTACGAAATGAAAAGAGAACCATTTGACATAATACTTCGAAGCGTCAACGGACATTATTTTTTTAACTATCAATAAAAACGAAGCTGGTGAGTACTTAATTGTATTGTAACATTAATAGGTTGTGAATTAAGTATTTTTATATCGGATAGGAAGTTTCGAAAAATCAACACGAGAATGCCGACTCCAGGTGGAGCTAGGCGATAAATTTCCGGTGTTCGTTATGGCGCCGGTTTTGACGTTTTTCTGGCACATAACATGTCAAAGTTGTGAAAAAAGCCCTGAAAACGTAAAATTTTTCAGACTTATCAAACAAGAATTAATAATGAATCATATGTTGTTTCCTCCTTAATATTTTATTTTGTTACATAAATATTCTTGTACATAATACGCGATGCTTCAACATTAAGCATACAAGCAATATATATCAATTCTATTTGTTTAACTGAAGTCCTCTAATATTCTTGAAAAAGTGAAAGTAAAAAAATTTTCCCCAAATGGTAATATTTCATTCTTGATTCAGAAAACACTCATCTTGGTTACAGGAATCTTTTATAAACATGATTGTTATAGCCAAAATAAAATTGTGCCGTAATAGACAGAAATTGCAAAATACTGCTGAACAAGAACATTTTGAAATTCTCTTTGTACCATTGTTTGATTTCTGTCTTTGCTCTATTGCTAACCTGTTCTCCTCCATTGCATTTGGATGTTTTATCTTGATCGTGATCCTTGGTTCGACACTCACGATCATTGGTACCGAATCCATTGTTACACTCACTTTCTTTATTATCATTTCTGTTTGTTTTTAACCTGGAAATAACTGAGACTACGGTTGACAGGACGCTAAAGCACAACTGGAAATCGACGTACAGGGTGAGATAAGGTATATCCACGGAACTCTGGGGCATCGTTTGTTCAAATAATGTCAGAAAAACTGTAAAGGCCAGTAAGAGGGTCAGTGAGTACTGAATTCTTTTCCCCTGAGTCTAAAGGAATAAAAAACGTCAAAGAATTCATTACTGAGAGTGCCAAAATGGGTACAAGGGTACTAAATACAAAATAAAGATAACGTCTTTTGAGGTGAAGTTCGTATTGTAATACTGTCATTTCGTACTCCGTCAGATACAACACACGGTGTGTAAAACTTGTAATATCCTATTCTCCATTTTGTTTAATAAAACTTTCACCAGTTGATGATTGTACTGGACTGAGCTTCTGAAAAGAATCCGATGTTAACCAAGCGGAGAGTGTCAATAAACAGGTTTGGTTGTCAAATGGAAATTTTTTCATCTTAAGATAACATGAAATTTTGAATTTCCCGCCTGGAATCCAGGTCATATGACCGTTTGACGTCACTGATATAATAGAAGGAGATCCAAGTGCGTTAATTTTTTCGTCTGAGTAATTCAGATATAAATCCGGAACCCAAATGTTTTGTTCCGGCACAGTAATAGATGTAATTTTGGAATAACTTGTTTCGTTCCAAATTAGATAGTCGTCAGTCCATTTAACATCGAACCAGGCTATGAAAGAAATGTACTGTAAATGTTTGTCTACTTCGTGAATCGTGTTTAACCTCATTAGAACGCTCACATGAACATTCATTTTTATTTTTTCTTGGTTTCAAAATTCTACTATTATAGTCCTTGAAAAGATGTTGCTCAAAGTTGGACTCGCACAGACAAGTATATATATGTAGGAAAATAACATTCAAGAACAGTAGTTTAATTTTAATGTCCATTTTTATGTTGAATTCATTATATGTATTGCTGGAGAGAGCCTTGGGGGGGGGGGGGGTGACGAAATATTCATCGGGATTGACTTCTATGGCATGCCAAATTCACAAAAATATCTAAAAAGAGCTTTATTTTGCCATCGAATATGATTGTTTTTGGTGTAAAGTATAGTTTACGGTTGTGAAACATAGAAACAAAGATTATTGCATTAACTATGGTTTACAAATGTAAAATATAGATTAACATTGTTAACTATAGTTAACAGTCCGTAAACTACATTGTATATAGTTTACAACCGATAAAGTTATAGTTTATCGACTGTGAAACTATGATTAGCTCATTTTTGTGAAAGAAATGTAAACATAGTTTCACAATTAATAACTAGGTTTATCGACTGCAAACTATAGTTTACAAAACGTTAACTATAGTTATCGATTCGTTAAGTCTAGTTTTCATCTGTAAAACAATATTAAAGGTTGTTGTTAACTATAGTTTTCGAATGCTTATTTCTAAGTTTATCTGTCTGTAATAAAGCGTTAACAATAAATTTTGTTGATAAATATAGATTCACGTCATGCGTCTGTAAACTATAATTATTGTTAAGAGTTGTAAACCATAGTTTACAAATCGTGAAACTGTATTCATCAGATAATCTTTGTTTTGCAACCAAATATGAAGTTTGTGGTGTTTATAAGTGTAAGGTTGTAAAAAATAGATAATCCTTTAACTATGGTTTACAAATATAAAA
>NW_026935702.1:0-6580 GCF_032062105.1 Saccostrea cuccullata | reverse complement strand
CCCTATAAGGGACCACGCCCACGGCCCCGGGAGGACCCTCCTTAGATTCGTCACGATGTTGTTGGTGATGATGAATATGACGATGAATACAAAAATAGTCTTAAAATCAATCTGAGATACAAGTGTAGGTACTTCCATTTTAACAATCAAATTCAGTTTTTTAAGTTGTTTACTAGACTGAAAAATATGGTGTCCCATTTGTGCTTGTTGTCCCCCGCTTTCGCGAAAGCGAAGGGACATTAAATCTCATTCGTCTGTCCGTCTGTCCGTCCGTCACAAAAACTTTAACCTTGCCCATAACTTTTGATTTAGTGGAGCTATGACTTTCATATTTCATATGTGTATTTCTTGTGACAAGACCTTTCTTTGGGTACCACCAAATTTGACCTTTTGTCCTTGACCTTGGAGTTTGACCCACTTTTACACAAAAATTTCAAACTTTTACTTTGGCCATAACTTTTGAACGGTATCTACTAGGACTTTCATATTTCACATATGTATTCTTTGTAGCAAGACCTTTTATTGGATACCAACAACCTTGACCTTGACCTTGGAGATTTCCATACTTATGAAAAAACTTTAACGTTGACCATAACTTTTGAATGGTAAGGGCTACGGCTTTCATACTTCATATATATAATTCGTGTGAGAAGGCCTTTCATTGAATACCAAGAACTTTGCCCCTTGGACCTTGACCTTGGAGTTTGACCTACTTTTTAAAAACTTTGACCTTTGCCACAACTTTTGAACAGTAGATACCAGGACTTTCATATTTCACATATGTATTTTTTGTGGCAAGACCTTTCATTTGATACCAACAACCTTGACCTTTTGACCTTGGAGATTTTTTGTACTTATGAGAAAACTTTAACCTTGACCATAACTTTTGAATAGTAAGGGCTAGGGCTTTCATACTTCACATATGTAATCCTTCTGAGAAGACTTTTCATTGGATACCAAGAACGTTAACCCTTTGACCTTGACCTTGGAGTTCAGTGATAATTTCTAAATAGATGACTTATGATAGGGCGTTCATATTAGACACAAAATGTCATAAAAAATGACATCTCACCCAAAAAGACACCGAAAGCGGGGGACCACAATTCTTTGAATTTTTTAAATATATAATAGAATATCTGATGGTAGTCTGCATGACCCCTTCTTAATTACAGGTTTATGTCTGAAAACTTACAGAAACAAAATACACTACCATTCGTAAGACAAAATGATGGTCATCCCAAGGCATTCATAAAATTTAAAATCAAAATATCCTAAACTCTCACGAATATTAAAAACAAATCATATCTCGAAGTTCAACCGAAAGAAAAATAACTATTTTTAAATTCCTATATACGTAAAGCTGATCAAAACCTACGTAAGCATCTATCATTAAGTAGAATCAACTTGCAATTGCTGTATAATTATGTGGAAAATAGTTAAATACCAGTAAATTATAGGATTTTTTTCTCCAAAGGAATTATGCAGGATTATGGAAATTCATTAAGTCGTGATTACATAGAGAATGCGGAAACTGACAACAAAAAAAACGTTATACACTGTACCACAGGGGAAATCTGAATCTACGATAGATTTAATTTACACATTGTATTTTTTTTATAAATGTCAATTTTGAATTGCCCAAAGGTTAATCTAGCATCCTTCTCCAAATCAATAGTAGATTTTTCAGTTCAGTCTTTTCCAAATCGGTTCGTTTTGTTCTGAAATTGAATACATGTATGTGGATCTAATAACTAATCTACAAAATATCTATATGCTTTTGTTCGACGGTATAAAACATTTTCATCAGTACTAAATGGAAAATAAAAGTATTGGTTATTCTGGTGAGTATAGTAAAGATGATCTCTACACTAAATACAGTACAAATGTTTTTTTTCCTTGACTCTTTTGCAAAAAGTTGTGTCATCTTAGAAATTATTATAAGAAAAATCATGCTCCCTCCTCTCTCTCTCTTCTCTCTTAAATTGCTCTCTAGCCTAAACTTATTTGGCCTAAATTCGGATAGTAAATTGATAAACTACTAGTATTTAGTCCCCCGCGTGGCATATTTTGCCCTCAAGTCGGGGAGTAGGGAGGAGGTGTCCTTCCGTCGCGGGTTCGAATCCTATAGCGGGACGTGGAGACCGTCGGATGAGACGGTATAAACTGATAACCCGAGGACCCGTGTCGCGGTAGGTGTTGGCAGGGGGAAAATCTCTCCCTGTTCGAGGGCTAAGTCCCCAGTACACGTCTCCTCTTCACAGCGCTTCAACGGCAAGTAATGACATTTCATTCACAAAGGGGCGTTCAACCCTGCTATTTGTGGGTACATTGTATATTTATTCAACACAAGTAAAGGAATATTTGATATTATTAGCATCCTCTTTGCTACTACTCATGTGAGCATGAGATTCACAAATGTAGGAAACAGCTAACTCTGTTGATCTCTGCAGACTGGAAATCTGTCATTTTTTTAAGACTGTATAAATCTTGAAGGTTACAGTCCCCTTCTTCTGGCCCGAGAGGTTATCTTGAAGTTTCTGCTTTCTTTTATCCATTATAACATAGAACAAAGTCCATTGATGAAACCATAAATGTAGAGATAACAAAGAAAAGCAATCCAAAATTTTTTTTTACATCTTTAATAACTCATTTCAAGTTTTCAAGTTTTCATGGAAGACAAAATAAAGAACAAAACAAGAACACTGACAAAGTCACAGAGACTCTTACAAAGTGATAATCTTATTAACCTTGACCTTTTGAATTCTTCACCACAAATATATTTTAATTTTTAAGTGAATAAGAAAGCTGCCTGTTGAAATTAGCATAAATTGTATCCGATATGATCTCGAGATATTTTCTGCAATATAAGAAATATGAAATTTTATACTGAAAAATTAACAAAAGTTATTAATATTTAAGGAATGACTCTAATTCTTGGCCAGATTATCGAGTATAATATGGTTTGGGTCAGTTTACGCTTTATAATCCGCGAAGCGGATTATAAAAAAGCGTAAACTGACCCAAACCATATTATACTCGATAATTTTGCCAAGAATTAGAGTCATACCTTATAATTTAATTTTAAAACAATTAAACAACTGGGGATATAAAATTGTGTTGTTTTTATTAGTTCAAATTTACCGCGCAATAATACAACCGTAGTAACGGAAGTGATGGGAAGCAAGGGGAGGTAAAAACTGATACATAGATCTAGCAGCCATGATGCTTGTTTACATGAGGTAAGATCGAGCAACTGTTTGAAGTTAAAGGTACATTCATTAAATCTGGAATTTTTCATGAATCCGAAGGACTGGAAATGAGGGGATTGATGGATACAGATGATTCAGCTGGTTGTCAAGGGGGTGTGTCCCCATACCAAACCAGATTATACAAAATGTTATGCGTTCCTTTTTGGAAATCAACCAATGAGAGACAAGAATACAAACAGAATTAAATTATATAGTATTAACAAAATGTAAAAGTTATTGCAGTACTAAATGGGGAATGGTGGAGGGAATTATTTTGGATTTTGACCTTGACTTTTGATCAAATGACCTCAAAGTTTAGATTATCCTACAGCTACATGTATATAATAATTAAAAGTGTGTAGCTAGAGTTATTGCAGTACTAAATGAGGAATGGTGGAGGGAATTATTTTGGATTTTGACCTTGACTTGTGATCAAATGACCTCAAAGTTTAGATTATCCTACAGCTACATGTATATAATAATTAAAAGTGTGTAGCTAGAGTATAATGAACTGGAGTGATTGTATCACATTAGGTGTTGAAAGATGATGACAGATAGATAGACAGACAAGGTGATAATGGCATGCATCAATATCTCTTTGTAAGATTCCCAATAAACTCTGTATATATTTGGGGAAAAAAGTAATTCAAAATCTAAATACAATCAAACATATTTACATTAAGTATTAAAATAATCATTACACAAAACAAATTCTAACAAACATTGTATCATAGTTTTCAATTTTTTGTACAAACAGAATACTTGTAATATTACTTGTTTAATACATTTAAATTGAGTGTAATTCCATTTTCCAAACTATGGAGGAGGTATATCTGCATGCAGCAAGCTTAAATATGGTAACTATAATCCCCCAAACTTTAACCCCACCCCCTAAAGAGAAGCTATAATATCCAAAATGTCACTTTTACAAACATGTACATGTATAATGATTTTACTTCATAAAGAAATATGTTCAATATTTTATTTATCTAACAGAAATGGCCTACTAACACTGAAAATTTTCAATTCATGTTTTTTCACTTTTAGGGGATTCAACACTGAACTGAAATCATCCTAATTTGGTTTAATATATAAATCTCCTTTGTAAATGGCAGTAGTAAATGTAAGCTTGTACATGTATTATATCCACCTCCTTCTAAACACATGATGAAGGCTGAACAAACAGTGCCCCTGGGACCCTGACAGAAAGTCTCTCCAGATCTGTGGTGTACTGCCTGGTCTTCCTCCCGACCTGTGTCTCCAGCAACCTCAGCTGGGATTCCAGTGCTGCTATCTCAGAGGAGATCTCTACTGGAACACTAAGTCCCTCACCAAGTGCTGATGGTAACCTGTCCGTAGGTTTGGGCAAGTTTGGCTTTTTCTTATCTTTCTTGTTAAAAACAAATGTAGGGTCTCTCATTAGGAAAAAATCAGAACTGCCCAGTGCTAAGTTGGATCTCTGTAGTGATATCTCCATGTTTAACATGTCTAACAGACCGTCCAGCTCTTCCTCTGTCACTTCACTTCTCTAAAAAGTACACAATATTACCATATTAAGAACTCTAGTAAAGTTTTTCTTTAATTTATCTATTATTTTCTTTATAGTAATTCCAACATTGAAGAATCTAAATGCAGATAACATGTTTAGATCCAAACTAAAACAATCATATAATATGCAAAACTTTGGGACATTTAAAAAATTGTATTTGAAAACTTTCTACTATTCAAAGAATTACACTACAAATAGAATTATTTTGAAATTGTCTAAAGTATGTGTTGAGCATGCAAATCATTTATGATTTCATTGTGAAAATATGACCTTAAAAATTAATGAATTTATGGTCATGTGACAAACCTGAATGCAGAAAAGTTAATGTATATAAGGGAAATATCTGCAATTTTTTATTGTAAATGCTGATTGATTTGTCCTGAACTTTATTAAGAAGTTGTAGAAGGTTAAATTTTTATCAATTACATTTTATACCATTGATGTTTAAATCATTTCAGGGTTTAAAACAATAGTAGGCAAACATTAGTCACAAATCAGTCCCAAATGTACATACAAGTTCTAAGGTATCTTTTTAAAACATTTATCAGGATGTAAAAACAGGTAAGTGATCAAACCTCCGATAAAGCTGATGGTATTCTATGGGATTCGATCACACAACTAACCTGTAATTACATCCCAATAAACGTTTCAAACTCATACCTTATTTCTGAAATATACAGCTCAACTTGCACAAAATGAAGATTCAGAATGTGGTAGATACTGTAATGGACATTACATTATCTTTCAGTACAGAATTTATCAGAAAATGGTCACTTACTTTGGTTTCCCACAATTCCTCAATCTGCTCAATGATTGTTTCATATCTGAGAATGGCTTCCTCCAACTTTCTCCTGGCTTCATTCATCCGAGACACTGGATCAGGAGCTATATTGTAGTACAGCATAGGAGCTTGCTCGTTCCTGGGTGTTTCTTTCACTTTCAGTTCTAATACACTCTCCTAAAACAACATGCATGAATATAGAAAATAAACTGAGAACAGACTTAAATTAAAATACAAATCAGTAGAAGTTTTAAGACTATTCTCATACTGAAACAAACTTTTCACAAATGTATGAATCTGTCCATTACACAAACCTGCAAATTTGTGTGCATACATGTGAAACATTCAATGTCAAAATTTTGACCTAAGTCAGAGTCTTTTCTCAATTTAAATTCTTCAGGGCAGATCAAACTATTCTGAATTTTAACATCCCTATTAAGAATGATTTTTTTGGTGGGAACAGTAAAAATTTACAGTGATATAAAAATATATGTTTGGTTATTAAAAAAAATACGGTTATTCAAGTGTATTTTTGATTTTACTCATTTCACGTGCACGCACGTGCATACATGAGCATGGTGACATACCTACTTGTGGAAGTTCATTACATCTATCTATGTTCTAAATCCCACTCCGTTTGGTTGAAAACCAAGGGAGTTATAGCTGATTAAAGTTTCAGCCAATCAGATTGCAGCGTACGTTCACGTACGTGTATGGATGTGCATGGTGATCATACCTTCTTGTAGAAGTCCATTATATCTATCTATGTTCCAAATCTCATCCTGTTTGGTTGAAAACTAAGGGAGTTATAGCTATTTAAAGTTTCAGCCAATCAGATTGCAGCGCACGTACACGCACGCGTATGAATGTGCATGGTGACCATACCTTCTTGTAGAAGTCGATTATATCTATCTATGTTCCAAATTCCATCCTGTTTGGCTGAAAACCAAGGCAGTTATAGCCATTTAAAGTTTCGCCAATCAGATTCAGCGCACGTGCATG
>NW_026935701.1:0-5000 GCF_032062105.1 Saccostrea cuccullata | reverse complement strand
ATTCAAGTTTGTTCAAATATACCCCTGGGGCAGGGGTAGGGCCAAAATGGCTGACCCAAGTTTAACATAGGAATATATATGAAAAATCTTTAAAAATCTTCTTCTCCAGAACCACTGGGCCAGGAAAGATGAAACTCATGTGGAATCATCCTCAGGTAGTGCAGATTCAAGTTTCTTCAAATCATGACCCCTGGGGCTAGGGTGGGGCCAAAATGGCGGACCCAAGTTTTACATAGGGATATATAGGGAAACCTTTTAAAATCTTCTTTTCAAGTACTTCAAAGCTATGATTAGTGATATTTATATGGAATCATCCTCAGGTAGTGTAGATTCTAGTTTGTTCAAATGATGAATGCCTGGAGGGGGGGGGGGGGGGGGGGGAGAAAATAAAAGCCTGATGTGCTCAGGTGAGCGCTGTGACCCCTGGGCCTCTTGTTAGAATATGGGCCATAACTCAAGAACCCCTTGGCCAATCAGTGTCAAATTTGTCACAGGGTATCCTTGGCCCAAGGGCTACCATTTATACTAAAATAAGGGTTGGGACCGTAAAACAAGGGGAGATAATCAGGAAAACAAAACCAAAAGTACTGGTTGCAAAAAAATCTTCTTCTCCAGAACCACCAGGCAGATTTTCACCAAACTTACATACAATGATCAGGATATGTTGAAGATTAGAAATTGTTCAAGGCATGACCCTGGGGCACAGGGCGTGGTCTCAAGGTCACTTCAATGTTGACCTAAATTTACAACTAATGAAAATGTCTATATTTTGCTTACTATAAGGACTAGGATCATTAAATCTTGTAAGAGATGCATCTTAGGACTTCACATCATTGCAATCAAAAGTAGGTCACAGTGACCTACTTTTTAATTTTGCGGGCATTTGTTTTCAAATTGATTTAAAGGCATATTTTGGACACTTTAAGGCCTTATGATCATCAAACTTTGTCAGTTAATGCATCTTGGGTCCTTAAACAACGTCAACTTAGAAGTAGGTCACCGTGACCTCTTTTTGAACTTTATGACTTATCCTTTTTAAAACATTTAATCCCATTATTTCACACACTGGGAGGTTTAGAATCATCAAATCTTGTAAGTTGATGCATCTTGGGACCATTAAATATATTTATGTAAAAGTAGGTCTCTGTGACCTACTTTTTGAATTTGCCGGCATTTGTTTTCAAATTGTTTAAAAAGCATATTTTGATTACTTTCAGACCTGAGATCATCAAACTTAGTCAGCTAAAACATTTGGGACTCTGAAAAATGTCGACCAAAATGTAGGTCACTTTGACCTCTTTGACATTTTATGGCTATATTTCAGTATCTTAGGTATTTCTTGGCTTAGAATCATCAAACTTTGTGATTTGATGCATCTTGGGTTTTCGGGGAGTGACGACCAAAAATTAGGTCACGGTGACCTACTTTCAATATTTTATGGCTATATTTATGTATCTCCAGTACTTATCGGCTTAGAATCATCAAACTTTGTCAGTTGATGCATCTTGGGTTTTCGGAGAATATGACCAAAAAGTAGGTCACGGTGACCTCTTTTAAGATAATGGCTATATTTATGTATTTCTGGTACTTATCGGTTTAAGAATCATCAAACTTTGTTAGTTTACGCCTCTTTGGTTTTCAGAGAATGTCGACCAAAAAGTAGGTCAAAGTGACCTATTTTTAATATCTTCAGGTATTTATTGGCTTAGAATTATCAAACTTGGTCAGCAGATCATCTTAGGCCTCTGATAAATGTCAACCAAAATGTAGGTCACGATGACCTACTTTTGACATTTAATGGCTATATTTAAGTATCTCCAGTACTTATCGGCTTAGAATCATCAAACTTTGTCAGTTGATGCATCTTGGGGTTTCGGAGAATGTCGACCAAAAAGTAGGTCATGATGACCTACTTTTGAAAATTTTATGGCTATTTTAAATTCTCCGGTACTTATTGGCTTAGAATCATCAAACTTTGTTAGTTTATGCCTCTTGGGTTTTCAGAGAATGTTGACCAAAAAGTAGGTCACAGTGACATACTTTTGAATATTCAGGTATTTATTGGCTTAGAATCATCAAACTTTGTCAGTTGATGCATCTTGGGTTTTCCAAAAATGTGACCAAAAAGAGGTCAAGGTGACCTTTTTTTTGAATATCTCAAATACATATTGGCTTAGAATCTTCAATCTTAGTTTGTCTATTAATGCATCTTTAAATCCTCAGAAAACTTCAATCTTAAAGTAGGTCACCTTGACCTACTCATGGTTTTTTTTTATAGCTTTATTAAAATATCTTCAGTCCTAATTGGCTAAGAATCATCAAACTTTTTATCAGTTGATGCAACTTGGGTTTTAGGATACTTAGGGTTAGAGGCTTCAAATACAAGTGATAGGTTGTACAATTTATCAGAAGAGCAATTAAAGGGCCCCTTTGGGGCCCCTTGTTTTTTTAATTTTGACCGGGCTAGCTAAATATTCATCATTTTGGTGAGGCTAGCTTCATTTGTTTGGGTCCACACTCTTCTTCTTTAAGTGATGTCTTTGCTTTTCTTCTTAAACACGGATTAATTCGTCATCGTAATTAAAGTTTTTTGAAAAAAAAAATTACTAGGACATTTACGGTAATTTGAATAGCGAACCGGGAGACAGCCTGCGTTCGCCATTCGAATGGTGAATAGCGAATAACCGTCCAACTTCTGATTGCCCCAGTGTAGGCCTACATAACCTATAGCTGTGCGATGATTGTCACGTAAAAATGAAAAAATAACAAAATATAGCCATAAGCATTCATACCATATACTTATTCCATTTGAATCTAGTGTTTGTGCAAACACAAATATGTCGATTGTAAACAATACTTTCATTTTGTCATTGTACTATCTTCGTCATGTAGGCATATGGGTTAAGGCATATTACACTCGATATTTCTTTAAAAAGTTTCCATAAATGTATATTCTTTACAGAAAATAATTACCCAAGATTTCGATAAACCTTTCTCCAGGTTGTGACAGCTCGATTAAAGATCGAATCAGCCCATTGGTTTAGCTCGTCAACTTTCAAGTTCGAAGAACACGTCCATTTGTTTACATTGTTACAAACGCCGCGGTGATTAAAGCGCTTCGTAACCACCTCTAGTACACCAGCCACACCTGACGTCATAATTGACGAATGAGTCCTATTATCGTTGTCTTCATTTTGTATGATTTTGACATGCATGTTTTGACGTCATAGTTACATTGCTAATGACATACGTCACAGACTAGATTCCTTGAACGGTCCGCCCACTGATCACTTTATGGTCAGAATTTCTAATACATATTCAAAGGGGGGAAAAGTCCCAGAAAATAGCTATGATTTTTAGGGAGTAGTCCCCGATGCAATGGTAAAGATATAAAATCACGACTCAGTAAATCACGGCACATTTGCCCAACTTCAGCCCATCTGGAAGTCAAACAACTACAGTCTGAGAACCAAACTGCAATTTTACAACAGCAATGTAAAATAGTTCTCCTGTATGGGTCTGAATGCTGGCGTGTTGTTGACAGCGACATGAGAAATTAAGGCTTTCCACAACAACTGTCCTTCGAAAAATCCACCGTATCTTCTGGCCAAACATGATCTCTAACGAGACCTGCACAAGAAAAGCAAAAGCAGGAGTATAACAACAGAAATCAAACAAAGAAGAATAGATGGCTTGGACAGTGATGAGAATGCCCCAGAGCAGGATACCCAAAACAGCAGGATACCCAAAACATTGGACACCGTCTGGAAAGAGGAAGCGAGGTAGCCACGAACAACATGGAGAGGAACTATAACATCAGAGTTAGAGTAAGTGGGCTACTTGTGGGGACAGGCACAGTATGTGGCAAAGGATAGAGGAAGATGGAAACAGCTTGTTGAACCCTTATGCCCCATGGGGGACAAAGGGAAATAAAGTAAGTAAGTACACATGGGGGAAAGGGTTTTTTCCGGGGAAATAGGCAGTTTTATGGTTTTAAAATGTAAAAAGAGTATTAATATGGGGATAAAAGATAAATTATTATATCCACAGGTAATAATCCATATGTAATATTGATCTATTCATTTCATATAAAAAGGACTTTGTAGATAAAAATTTAATTATATTTTCATAAAAACAGTTCTGTATAATGCCATGAGAATATCTGAATTTTGACAGCTGGGTGTCAAAGGAATTTTCCCGGGAAAATTTTTATTAATATATATTGTTATTCATTCGGGTTCAGTGATTAGGATGTGGATGTAAAACAGTTTTAAAAATATATAAAGGCTGAATCCGGTATAGGTTCATTCTAGCGGAAGATGTGATAAGGGTTGAGAGGTTGAACCATAAAAGCGTAACAACGAATTAAAATCAGATTACAGTGAGTTGACCTTATAAATTAAGTAATTTTAAGGTTTAGTTATAAGAATAATAAATAAAAGGTTTTGCGTTTTGAAAATGGGAAGCCCCTAATAACCGAAATGGAGGTTGCCACCACCCTGTAATTCGTCTTGTTATTTGTCTTTTAAACCCGATGTTGTGTACATGTGTCTGCCTGAATAAGGCTAGCAGTGTGCACAGCAGTTGAATTGGAGGGCTGTCGCTTTACTGACTGTGTCCTGAATAAAGGGTCAGTACAAGCGTCAGTGGATTGGGCCCTGTTGGGGTAGCCACCCCCATTTTCTTAATCATTGGTAATTATTTGATTCACTATTAAAATTAACTGATTATTAATAGATAAGGTTAGCCATTATATTTTTCAGGCCTTTGTAATCAATTTTTTCAATTTTTTAAGAAAAATTATATTATATTGGAAATAACCCCCCCCCCCCCCTTGCTATAAACATTCCGCTAACACGTTACAAAATATATTAGATATTTTTTTGAAAATTTTTGAACATGAGTCAATTTTTGTCACTCATTTTAAAATTTTGAAGTGGGAAGATTTGGTGTTTTTTATCTCCCTTTTTTTAAAAAATTTTTTTTCTTTTATCATTTAT
>NW_026935700.1:0-66696 GCF_032062105.1 Saccostrea cuccullata | reverse complement strand
GGGGGCAATTGTGACTGTAATGCACGCAGTCTTGAGCTCGAATGACAAAACACAAAGAACACACCTTTAACATTACCAGCTAACAGGTCATACAAGTATTCCTACTCACTCAGGTAAAAATAGAATAACGTGTTTGAAAAGGAATCGTACGATTCTAATTTTAGATTTATTTCAACCTGTTATAGATATATTTATGTTCAAATTCGACCAATCTCAACCGAACATAAATTTTTTATACCCTCATTCAAAAATCAAAACAAAACACCTGGTATTATGGGTAGCAGCTCCAGACCTCCGCATTTCGAAATTCAAAGAAAGCTGTCAAAATTATTCATATAAGAGTTCAATATAATATAAGTCATTAAATACCCAAAGACTTAGAAACGGAAAGTAAAGGCCGGTACACACGGTAAGGCTTGCCTTACAAGTCTAAAACCTTACGTTTTGCAGGATGTACGGCTCCCATGTCCACATGCTAAGGCAAGACTTACAATATTATCAACAACATTTACATAAATTCCATGTGTTTTTGGACCATAAACAGTGCGCATTATTAACAGAATAATAGATAACTAGCTAGGACTTTGAAATAGTTTTACCAACCAGTGCATCCACACTTCTTAACAAGGAATAGGTGGTTAACTGAAGTATTTGTAGATAATAACATTATTTTACTCGAAAATGCTTCGTGTTTTCTTCAATATACCAACGTGTGTGGTTTTATAAAAATAGATTGAACTTTGGGTAAATGGTTTTCATTGGTCAAGAATTAAATGTCAGCTAAGTCTTGTATTAGGAAATAGAGCAGTGTTCTATTCTAAAGTCAGACTTGTAAGGCTCCAAAAAACGTGAATTATGGGTGTACACACGGTAAGGCTAGAACTTAAGTTTCATGACTTATAAGGCAAGCCTTACCGTGTGTACCTATGTAAAGACGAATAATAGCCCATCGAATAATGACCGGGGGGTCATTTTTCAACGACAAAAAATGACCCCCACCGTAGAAAAAAATCATTTTTTGTAGAAAGGGTCCTAGGGTCATTATTTTATATGTTAGTCCTATAAAATAATGACCCCCATTGAAAAATGACCCCCTTTAAAGTGATACAAAATATACACTCTTTGATATCTTTTTTACAGCGAAACTAATTTTTACATTTTCTGTAACCAGAAAAATACAAAAGACGTGTGAAATAATTCAGAGATTCACGTAGTCTTTCAATGCTTAAGTTGTGTTTGAAAAGAGATTCTTTAATTGTCAAGTAAATAAAATTTCTTTTTAATATTCCACCTTATAATGTTTGCTTAAGGAATGATATTCCACTTGTTTTTAGAAATCAAACCATGCAGAAATCAGGTTTAAATATTCTTTCATAGGAAAAATTAAATTTTCTGTCATTTCAACTTTTAGTTTGTTTAAGTTTGGCAAATCCTATTTGACAATGAAAGAGGAAGAAATTTTTATACCCCCCCCCCCAAAAAAAAGAACATTACGTTAAATCAAAACAAAATAATAATAAATGAAAAGCAAAAATATAAATAAAACTCTATACCTTTCAATAATTCTGAAAGAGGCTCTAGATAAAATATTAAAATGAACTTAAGCCTTCACACAAGTACTATCATATCATAATTTACTTCTTCATGATTAAAGTAAACTTTAAATATTGGTGGAGGTATACTTGAAAGCATTGTGGCAAAGTGGCAGTTAAAAATTAGGAGAATAGTAGATTATTTTAAGCTTATTTTTAATTCCTTTTTATAGAAAAATAAAGGTAGGTTGTTTTTTTTTTGGCTTTTGTTCAATATCGGCTTCCTCCTTAATAAGAAAGGGGGTGGGGTAAGTATAAGAACTTAAAATATGCTCTGTAGAGCTATGAGCTAGTGTGAAATACATAGTCATTCTAATGCAAAGAACTATACATGTACATGTAGACATAAACTTTTGATTTAGCACACAGTATTCATTACATTTCTTTTAACGTAGAACCTACTTCGTATGACATCATAACTTGTAAATGTGTTAAACCTGTGCTAACCCATTAAGACGCCATAATTAATTCAATGCTACTTTTTCCCGTACTTAACAGCTTCAATAAAAATGGTAAAAAATACTGCAATTTGAAATTCACGGAATTCAATCATACCAACATAATCTTGATTCAATTCATATAGTTTTTAATTAATAATGCTTAATGGCAATATATTTCTGGAATAAGAGAAAATATGTAGGCACCTTTTATTTACTACATGTAGATCTAGACCTGAAGTTGACAAACCCAAGACTATCTTGTGTAATGAAATTACAATGTACATACAACTTTCGTAATAATTTGAATGGTATGTAACCATTTTGAAGGAATGCATAAATCGTAAGAAATCTTTAGTTGCCAGCTATATATTGTAATATCTTGATGAAATGTGTCTAAGTCAAAGATGTACGTGTTGTAGATCGTTTGATCGTGTGTACATTTTTGTGATATCTATAATGAAATGATGTGCATTCCTTTTAACAATTATTTGTTACCTATTCATATTCTTGGTGTTTGATTACAATTTTTCTATTAAATATGATCTTTTTAAAGAAAAAGTACAATTTCTGATAAATATTTAATCTGAAAGTAACCCCAAACAGTCGTTTAATTATTAAATCCCGTGTAAGTGCAAAAAGGTCAAGAATATGAGTATTGGTAAATAGCCTTATCTTTCATTAGTTAGAGGGAAAGCTATATATTTTAATCATTTTTTGTAATCATTAATTTTGGCTATGTTCTTCATCATATTGAAGATTGAAAACATTGTGACAAAGACGTCTAAAAAATATTTACAAAGATAGGGTGAATAATTGACTAAAAATAATAGAGTTCATTTGACTATTTTTTTTAATGGTGGACTTATCTTTCATGTTAATTGAATAAAAAAGAAATTATTCTTGATAAAATATTGTTTAATATTATTCAGTTAAAAAAGTTTATAAACGACGATGTTTGAAGAAGTATTTTTTTGATTTTTCACATTGAACTTTATGACAAGTACCCCTAAAAATATTTGAAAATGTGAAGTCGCAGTATGTAAATACCATACCGAGTTTCACAGCCTGTTCTAGATTAAAAAACAAGGAAACATATTATGATATCTTAACTGATTGATAAGCAAGTACTAATTTATCATTTTGAAATGTGACAAAGACTTTTCCGACATAGGTTCTACCTTAATATTTGTTTTACCTTTTACTCAGTTCTGAGCATATTTTTCAGAGAATTTAATATGAAAATCAGAACAAACATTTTCATTGTTGTAACGTCTTCTTTATAATGTATATTAATATGAAAGTTAATAGAAGACCATTTCTTTTTATGTCCCCGTAATCGAAGGTTCGGGGTATATAGTTTATCGTGTTCGTCTGTATGTCCGTCTGTCTATCTGGCGGTTTGTTTGTCCGCAAAAACCTTAACCTTTACCATAACTTTTCATTTATTGGAGCTATGACTTTCATATTTAGTATGTATATTCCTTGTGACAAGACCTTAATTTGGATACCACCAAATTTGACCTTTTGACCTTTACTTTGGAGTGTGTCCCATTTAACACAAAAATGTCAAATTTTTGCTTTGGCCATAACTTTTAAACGGTAGATACTAGTACTCTCATTCTTCAAATATGGCATTACCTTTCATTGGATACTAAAAAACTTTGACCTTTTGACCTTGACCTTGGAGTTTTCCGTACTTATGATTTTTTTTTACCTTGGCCATAACTTTTGAACGGTAAGGGCTAGGGTATTCATACTTCACATATGTAATCCTTGTTACATTAAACATTTTCTTAAGAAATCATCAACTTTGACCTTTGAGTTTGACCTACCTTTCAAAAACTTATCCTTAGCCATTACTTTTGAACAAGTGGTGCTAGGGCTTTCCTATTTTGCAGTTGTATTTCTTGTGAGAAGACCCTACTTTGGGTAACAATATATTTAAATTGCATTTAAGAAAAGTTTAATCTTCGCTATGTTGCCATACAGGGGCATATCTGTTTCACAAACACATCTTTTTATATATGAGGATTTGCGGATAAGAGATGGATACCTCAAAGCGTAACAGACGGACGGACGGACATCCAAATCACTATATACCTTCACGCTTTTCAAGCGGAGGATATAATAATATACAATACTGCTGATTTTTTTCTGTCAGTTCGATGATTTCCACAATCAAACAACAATGTTTACCTAACCCTTAAGGCTTGATAAATCTTTTACTCCTTTAGATTCTGAATTATTGCATTTACCTTAAAATATAGCAATAATTGTATAATGTAATGAGATTAACATATCACCAGTTTATTCCCAATACGCTCAGGTGAGCATTTTGGCCAATATGCTTCTTTATCCAATTTTTTTTTGCCCCCTTAAAATTTTAGCTTTAATCTACAGGGGGTCATTTTTCTACGGGGGTCATTTTTCTTCACGTGGGTTCTGCAAATTTTTAGGGAAGTGACACTTTTTCTACGGGCAAAAGGGTCATTTTTCTACGTCGAATAATGACCGGGGGTCATTTTTCGGTGTCGAAAAATGACCCCCGGTCATTATTCGATGGGGGTCATTATTCGTCTTTACACCGGCCTTAAGGACTGCAAGTTTTCTTTAACATATCCGTCTTTTGCGTTTTCTGAACGCCACCTCCCTGGCCATTGTTTTTGAAAAGTCTGTCATTAACTCCTGCGTTAGCTGCAGCTGTAGCCCCTCCAGATCTAAGACTATGTAAACCAAATTTTGATTTATTAATTCCAAGAGATTTAAGAGCACTCAACAACAATTCCCGTGCTCTAGTATAAGACAAAGGACCTGAATTTCTTAATTTAAAACTGTTCTTCTTTTTACAAAATGTAATGGCTCTAAAAATATAGCAATCTGAATCTGAAGGTATATCAGCTTTTTGTAAATACAATTTTAACATTTCATAAGGACAAGTACATTTTCCCGTTTTTGAAATATTCACATAATTGCCTTGTTTATATTTGTCTGTCTTACTCTTAGCAACATACAAAGTAACATATCCATCATGAAAATCGATATCCGAACGTCTCAAGTTCACTAATTCAGAAAATCTTAAAAAGGCTGCAAAACTCATAAGACACATGCAAGCAATTCTCACTTCAGGTAAGTTGTTATTTGAAGTTCCGAACCTTTCCGCGATCTTTTGTAACGTTTCCGGAGAAATTGGCTCTTATTTGGTTACTGGTTTAGCTGTACATCTGTGGGCTTTTTCCTTAACTGAAATCACTAGTGAAGAATGACATGGATTTTTAAAACCTGACAAATCGTGCGCCCATGAAATGGCGTAAAACGCTTCATTAACTTTAGCCATGGAATTGTGCTCCGTAGATAAATGAATCAAATACAATGACACATGAAAATCGGAAGCAGGAAATTGTTGAATAGGAGGACTTTGAGAACTGCACCATTTTATCCATCCGGTGAATGCGTATTTATATTTACGTGACGTATTCTCAGCTTTGGATTTTTCACAAAATAATTTCAAATCGTTTAGATCTTCTTTCGATGCCTGAAAAGAGCGCCATCGTCCTGTTTGAAACACATCTGAAAAATTTAGAATTCGAAAAAAGAAATTATTTTTCTTATTTGTACTTTTAAAATCAATAATAGACCTTGTCACTCATACGTGAGGACCATGTCTCCCAAATATTGTCTAGCCTTGTCTCTCAGTATACAATACTAGGACCATGCTATTATGAAAGATACTAAATTACTTTACTTTTTGACCACGTCTCTCAGCATATGATATACTAGGACCATGTCAATACTTCTTTACTCATTCAGAGTAATACAAATCTTCAAGCTATATAAAAACGCTGCATGTACGTATTCAAAATAAATTTATCATTGTCTCATATACATTTGACGTATGTACGTATTCAAATAAATTTATCATTGCCTCTTATAAATTGATCATGTCACTAACACAATTGTATTAGGACCATGTCTCACAATTTTAAAAGCATATCCTCACGGCTAACAAAGAGCCCTGAAATTTCTCAGTACCAAAAATGCAACTTTTTGAAGAACCCTTCTGCAAAATAATGGAAGTATCTTTAAATTCAATCACTTCATTGACATACTTCTTATATTCCAATTTCTCATCGAAAATCATTGTCCAAAATGCCGCAGATGGCCATCTAGGAACAATCAATGTACTATTTGCTCTACAATACAATATATGTTTAATTGCTCTCATGATTAAATGCACGGGTGGCACAACCCAGTTGTTATCTGAACCCCAGTCTTAGGAAAAGCAGTCCACTGCCACAGTACCCGGATTCCAAAATAATGAATTAAATCTTGGTAATCTAGTATTTTTAAAATTGGCAAATCTGTCAATACTATAAGGACCCCACATTTCATTCATAAAATTGAAGAATTCTGAAGAAACGAACCAATCGTCATAATCAACAATTTTATTCAAAAAATCCGCCTTTTCATTCAAAGATCTTGGAATCCATGTAATATCTATAGAAATCTGCTTTTGTAAACACAAAACAAAAATGTTAAAGGCTATATCTTGTAAAGACTTTTTCGTACTACCACTATTTACGATTTTTACACAGTTTTGACTGTCTGTGAGAATCTTGATT
Organism: Saccostrea cuccullata; assembly: GCF_032062105.1. Classification (NCBI taxonomy): domain Eukaryota; kingdom Metazoa; phylum Mollusca; class Bivalvia; order Ostreida; family Ostreidae; genus Saccostrea; species Saccostrea cuccullata. Next base: position 60,045 of record NW_026935700.1, on the reverse strand, counting down.
GATTTTTCCACTCAACTGGTCTTTAAAAGAAAACAAAGCTTGTTGACTAGCTTTAAGTTCTCTCCATGTTGAACTTTCTGCGCACTCTGATTCTGAAAAATTTGAATGAAAATATTGATCTCCATTATCTAAAGAACATATGGCACCCACTGCCACTGAACTAGCATCTGAACAACGCTTGCATGCGTCTTAGAATAAGATCCCAAAACACGCATATTCAAATTATTTAAATGGGAAGACCAAAACACCAACTCTTGCAAAAATGCATGCGAACTTTCAAATTTTAAAAACCTATCCCAAGAACTTCTTGACTCTATAAGCATGTAACATTGACGAGTCATAAGCCATCTAACATTCCCTATAACTGGACCCATTGAAATTATTTTACCCGTAAACTGTGCCAACTGTCTCGCTGTAATTTTTGGTAACTCATCAAACAATTTTGACAAAGTATCTAAACAATCCTGTACCCTTCTATCTGGAATGCTTAAACAATGCTCAGTAGAATTCCACACAAGACCTAACCACACTAACTTCTGAATAGGTTCAAAAACTGACTTCTCTTCATTCACTAAAAATCCAACTTGTATTAAAGAATCTTTAACAAAAGCGCTATGCTTACTACAAGATTCAAGAGAAGAGGACATTCCTATACCATCATCCAAATATAAGACAATATTAATGCCCGATTGTCTCCAAAACTTAACCAATGGCCTAAGACATTTTGTAAAAATGTAAGGTGCTGAACTGAGACCGAAAGGCAAAACAGTGAACACATAAAACTCCCCTTTCCAACAAAAACCTAAGAATGACTGTTGCGCTATGCAAATATCTATATGGTGATAACCTGACTTGAGATCGAATTTAAACATGTGACAATCCTTTTCAAAGTACTGAACAGCTACTTTCCAGTCCTCAAACTTGATCTTATCCTTTCTAACAAAGACATTTAAAACACTTAAGGAGGCTGGGGGTCAACAAATTAATCACAAATTAACCACCAGATTTAACTAATTTTTTTAGATACGGTAACTTAAGCTGTCTACTATCATTTCACAAAGAAAAAAATCATACATTTTAGTTTTAAAATTTGATCATTTTCTATATCTTCATATGGAGCTCTCCTTTTAAAGGAGATAAAAATAGTCTGAAAATGGCTGCCACACCCCAGCCTCGTTAAGTCTAAAATCAATCTCTTTTTACCAGAGCTATTTATTGATCGCCACGCTCAATGGGTTAACAACAATAGGTTTGAATGGTACTCTACGCACACAGCCATATTCTAAGAGTTCTGACACAGCCCCTGAAACAAACTCTTCATTATTACATGCAGATCGGTTATTTTTTAAAAATAAATCTGTTGGAGCGTTGATAAATGGAATGACATAACCACTTTCAATTGTACATATAATAAATTCTTGAGCCTGAATACTCTTCCAAAATTCTACAGAATTTCTAAGCCAGTGCTTAACGCCTTTAGAATACTGTAAATTGTCTAAATTTCTTAAGTAAATTTGCTGTTCTATAAACAAATGCAGTTTTTCATTCTTGTCACTTATCTGCCTAAATTCAAAACCAGAAAAATCATACTTATCATTTACTGGAGGTGCCAGAGCTTGCAATTGATTGACTTGCGGAGCTAAACAGTGGGCAGTTTTTCCTCCAATGTCCGGCTGTTTTACAATGGAAGCAGATGTCGTATGAGGAGGGTTCTCGCCTTTTCCAATAACCCGTAGAGTCTCCATACTGACGAAAAAGCTGTTGCTGGCTACCGGCTGATGCAGGAGCGTTAAAAGCAGCTCCAGAAGAACGAATAGACTTATAGGGTTGAAACCTCTTCTTCTCCTTAATAGCCCGTAAAGCCCTGTTTTCTGCTTGTCGGAGCTTCTTATCATCGTCGGCGTCGGAAGCGACGTCGTTTGTTTCATATTGGTGTACCGTTGCCCAGCCTGCAGGGGAGTTGTCAGCAATTCTGATAAGTTTGTTTCTCTTGTTGATTTTTTGTAATTATGTCGTCACACAACTTGTAGCAGTCTTTGCTCAAGGATTTGACTTTTTTCAGCACCTTCTCAACAGCGGAAATAATCTCTTCGTTGAACTCAAATTGAATTTTGTTTCCTGGTGATTTCAATGAGGAAGCGATGTCTTTTTTAAGTTTCTTTTGAAGTTCAACTTCTCACAATTCCTGTCCCTCGAGAATATCGCTTTTAAAAGTTTTCAGAGAAGAATCCAAGTATGTTTTAAACAAATTAAAAGTATCTGCAATGTCGCCGCCTCTACAGTCGTTGTTAGTTTCCTTGCCGGTATCAAGAAGGATACTTTCATTGTCAGACATGACTACAACGAATTGGGACTGAAATGCACGCAGTCTTGAGCTCGAATTACAAAACCCAAAGAACACACCTTTAACATTACCAGCTAACCGGTCATACAAGTATTCCTACTCACTCAGGTAAAAATAGAATAACGTGTTTGAAAAGGAATCGTACGATTCTAATTTTAGATTTATTTCAACCTGTTATAAATATATTTACCTGTTTATAATACCGGGTTTGCGTGCATTGAAGCGAGAGAATCACACCTGGCATACACTAAATAAACAAAGGGAATTGAGTTGTAGATAACCGATTTGTATACATAAGATAAACAAAGCCTCATAATGCTATCAAAGTCATATAATTGATTATATATATCAATTATATATTATACCCGCACTTTCTAAAGAAAGTTCGGGTATATTGTTGTTACTCATGTCCGTCCGTCCGTCCGTCCGTCTGTCACACTTTTCTTCCCTGAACTCCTCCTACATTTTACACAGTAGCTTAATCATCTTTAAAGAGATGGTTGGTGGTGTCATGTAGATGTGCAGTAAGGTTTCGGAATTTTGATTTTGCCCCGGGGAGTCAAATGGGGGTCGAAAAATGACGTTTTTTGTGCAAAAAGTCCCGTCTTCCCTGAACTCCTTCTACATTTAACTCAGCAGCCAAATCACCTTTTGGGGGATGATTGGTGGTGTCATGTAGATGTGCAGTAAGGTTTCGGAATTTTGATTTTGCCCCGGGGGATCAAATGGGGGTCGAAAAATGACGTTTTTTATGCAAAAAGCCCCATCTTCCCTGAACTTCTCTTACATTTTACTCAGCAGCCTAATCATCTTTTGTGGGATGAATAGTGGTGTCATGTAGATGTGCAGTAAGGTTTCGGAATTTTGATTTTGCCCCGGGGGGTCAAATGGGGGTCGAAAAATGACGTTTTTTGTGCAAAAAGTCCCGTCTTCCCTGAACTCCTTCTACATTTTACTCAGCAGCCTAATCACATTTTGGGGGATGATTGGTGGTGTCATGTTGATGTGCAGTAAGGTTTCGGAATTTTGATTTTTCCCCGGGGGGTCAAATGGGGGTCGAAAAATGACGTTTTTTATGCAAAAAGCCCTATCTTCCCTGAACTCCTCTTACATTTTACTTAGCAGCCTAATCATCTTTTGTTGAATGATTAGTGGTGTCATGTAGATGTGCAGTAAGGTTTCAGAATTTTGATTTTGCCCCGGGGGGTCAAATGGGGGTCGAAAAATGACGTTTTTTGTGCCAAAAGGTCCCGTCTTCCCTGAACTCCTTCCACATTTTACTCAGCAGCCAAATCACCTTTTGGGGGATGATTGGTGGTGTCATGTAGATGTGCAGTAAGGTTTCGGAATTTTAATTTTGCCCCGGGGGGTCAAATGGGGGTCGAAAAATGACGTTTTTTTATGTAAAAAGCCTCATCTACCCTGAACTCCTCTTACATTTTACTTAGCAGCCTAATCATCTTTTGTTGAATGATTAGTGGTGTCATGTAGATGTGCAGTAAGGTTTCAGAATTTTGATTTTGCCCCGGGGGGTCAAATGGGGGTCAAAAAATGAGGTTTTTTGTGCCAAAAGGTCCCGTCTTCCCTGAACTCCTTCCACATTTTACTCAGCAGCCAAATCATCTTTTGTGGGATGATTAGTGGTGACATGTAGATGTGCAGTAAAGTTTCTGAATTTTGATTTTGCCCCGGGGGGTCAAATGGGGGTCGAAAAATGACTTTTTTTGTGCAAAAATTCTCGTCTTCCCTGAACTCCTTATACATTTTAATCAGCAGCAAAATCACCTTTTGGGGGATGGTTGGTGGTGTCATGTAGATGTGCAGTAAGGTTTCGGAATTTTAATTTTGCCCCGGGGGTCAAAAGGGGGTCGAAAAATGACGTTTTTTTTGTAAAAAGCCGCATCTACCCTGAACTCCTCGTACATTTTACTTAGCAGCCTAATCATCTTTTGTGGGATGATTAGTGGTGACATGTAGATGTGCAGTAAGGTTTCGGAATTTTGATTTTGCCCCAGGGGGTCAAATGGGGGTCGAAAAATGACGTTTTTTGTGCAAAAAGTCCCGTCTTCCCTGAACTCCTTCTACATTTTATTCAGCAGCCAAATCACCTTTTGGGGGATGGTTGGTGGTGTCATGTAGATGTGCAGTAAGGTTTCGGAATTTTAATTTTGCCCCGGGGGGTCAAATGGGGGTCGAAAAATGACGTTTTTTATGTAAAAAGCCCCATCTACCCTGAACTCCTCTTACATTTTACTTAGCAGCCTAATCATCTTTTGGGGGATGATTAGTGGTGACATGTAGATGTGCAGTAAGGTTTCGGAATTTTGATTTTGCCCCGGGGGGTCAAATGGGGTCGAAAAATGACGTTTTTTGTGCAAAAAGTCCCGTCTTCCCTGAACTCCTTCTACATTTTACTCAGCAGCTTAATCACCTTTTGGGAGATGGTTGGTGGTGTCATGTACATGTGCAGAAAGGTTTCGGAATTAAGATTTTGCCCCAGGGGATCAAATGGGGGTCGAAAAATAACGTTTTTCATACAAAGAGCCCTGTTTTCCCTGAACTCCTCTTACATTTTACTCAGCAGCCTAATCATCTTTTGGGAGATGGTTGGTGGGGTCATGTAGATGTGCAGTAAGGTTTTGGAATTTAGATTTTGCCCCGGGGGGTCAAATGTGGGTTGAAAAATGACGTTTTTTGTGCAAAAAGCCCTGTCTTCCTTGAAGTCTTCCTTAATGTTACTCAGAAGCCTAATCATCTTTTAGGAGAGTTAAATATTTTGAAAATTATGTAAAACATCAACGTCAAGGGGTAACAAGATGTGTTTGTGAAACACTATGCGCCCGGCGTCAACAAAGTTCGAAAAAGCTATTTTTAGCATATAGTTCACAGACAAGGTCACAAGGTCATTGACCTTGGTGTTATTTGTAAGAACTTAATTAGTGGGGTATGCATACTAAATATGAAGTCCCTATCTCCTATGGTTCAAAAGTTATGGCAAAAAGTAGAAAAAGCTATTTTTAGTATAAAGGTCACAGTTAACTTCACATGGTCATTGACCTTGGTGTTGTTTGAAAGAACTTTATTAGTGGAGTATGCATACTAAAAATGAAGTCCTTATCTCTTATGGTTCAAAAGTTATGGCAAAAAGTGGAAAAAGCTATTTTTAGCATATAGGTCACAGTCAAGGTCACAAGGTCATTGACCTTGATGTCATTTGAAGGAACTTAATTAGTGCAGTATGCATACCAAATATGAAGTCCCTATCTTCTATGGTTCAAAGGTTATGGCAAAAAGTGGAAAAAGCTATTTTAAGTATAAAGGTCACAGTCAAGGTCACATGGTCATTGACCTTGGTGTTGTTTGAAAGAACCTTTTTAGTGGAGTTTGCATACCAAATATGAAGTCCTTATCTCCTATGGTTCAAAAGTTATAACAAACAGTTGAAAAACCTATTTTTAGCATATAGGTCACAGTCAAGGTCACAAGGTCATTGACCCTGATGTCATTTGAAAGAACTTTATTAGAGGAGTATGCATACTAATTATGAAGTCTCTATTTCTTATGGTTCAAAAGTTATGACAAACAGTTGAAAAACCTATTTTTAGCATATAGGTCACAGTCAACGTCACAAGGTCATTGACCTTGATGTCATTTGAAAGAACTTTATTAGAGGAGTCTGCATATGAAATATGAAGTCTCTATCTCTTACGGTTCAAAAGTTTTGGCCAAGGTTAAAGTTGACAACAGACAAACAGATAAACAGACAAACAGACAGGACAAAACAATATGCGCCCCGAAAAAATTCGGGCGCATAAAAAAACATCGCATGCTGGGAAACGCCTTGAATTCTTTTGAGTAATTTATGTACATGTCAAATGTGAGAGTCATATCTCATCTCAATCAAAAGTTATAAGCAAATGCAACATTTTTGAAAAGTAGGTTAGGCTTGATCGCTTCAAGGTCAAGGTCACAGTGTAAAAGTCATGATTTATTTGGAAAGGTCTTATCACAGGTAATAATATACATGCATTATGATATGAATGCCCTAACTTTTCTCTTTCAAAATGATGAATTTATAACAATTTAATTTTTTTGCAAGTTGGTCAAACTTCTAGGTCACATGTAAAAAAAAAAAAACCATGCCATTCTCACAGGTAAATATATATACTAATACATAAGTTTAATATGAATGTCTCTTCTCATTCAGTAGATATAACCGTGATAACCAAGGTTAAATTTATTGAGACAGATGGACTGAGTCTGACATACAAATGTACATATTTCTATATGAATTGGGTAAAATTGGCCCAGTGATTCTAGAGAAGTTAAAAATGTAAAAAGTTTTCAGACAAACAGATGGACAACACGTTACGACAGACATTATATGCTAAAGAAACCAAAAAAGCTCAAATGAGTGTTTTGAAAGGGTTACGATATGGTTGGAGTATTTGAAAAGCTGTTTTTTTTCCTGCAGAGATATGCATGACCAACATATTCATGTTTTATATTTTCTCTAGTGATTTGTTTGTTTGTTGTGAATACATCTTCCCTCATATGGAGACACCGCCAAATAATAATGAAGATAAGATGTGTTTGTGAAACACTGATGTCCCAGTATGGAAGCCTATGGCGAAGGTTGAAGTTTCTCAAATATATGTCAAAATCAAAGGTCAAGGTCAAAGGGTTCAAATTGTTAGTATCAGAAGAAAGTCTTGTCACAAGGAATGCACATGTGAAATAAAGAAATCCCTAGTAATTTCTGTTCAAAAGTTAATTGCCAAGGTTAATTTTTTTGTTTAAGTGGTTCAAACTCTAGGGTCAAGTTCAAACATATTTATACCTGTTGACAGTTCACAATGAATACAATATGTCATGATAAGTATGAAAGCCCTAGCACCTACTGATCAAAATTTAGGCAGAGTTTAAAGTTTGGTATTTTTCTTGTAAAAATGTGTATCCCATGTCAAGCGATCAGAGGTAAAAATTAATGGTACCCAAATAAAAGGTCTTATTAAATTGTCACAAGAAATAAACCTATAAAATGTGGAAACTATTTGTATAGCCCATCCCACTTGAAACTTATGGGCAAGCTAACTAGGATTTAATTTCTGCAGACTTATAGACAGACATACTAAACACAAGAAACAAAATATGTATAATAATTAGTCAAATGGAAAAAAATATACTATTTAACTGGAATAACAAAATACATTGTTATTTCAGGGACAGGAAGTGGGTAGGAAGATTGGAATCCCCCATCCCCCCCCCCCATCTGGCATTTGCTTTGTTATTTAAACAAGACTATATACTGTAGCAAGTAAAAAATGACTCTAGACATCCTCTCCCTATAAACTTAGAAAACATTGACCTCACTATCATTGTTTTTTTATTTGTTTATTTGTTTTCATTTTTTTCTCCTGCTTGTCACGAAATTCTGGGCTGGAATTTTTTGACTGAGATGTGAACCCCCCTCCCTACTCCCGAAAAAAATTCTGGATCCGCACCAGTATTAGCAGTAACTGAATGTCACATCGACAACGGGAGATAACTTCACAATATGAAATTCGTCTAGTGTGGCATGCGATGATCTTTCACCCTTTTTAAACTTTAACCTAATAGTTTGGGTGTATTTTACCCCCCCACTATACTAAAACTTCTACTTACCGACTCCCTGTGTCTCAACTTCATGAAATATAAATCCAATTATAACTCAAAATGAATTAATCCAATGCACACCAGACTGCAGCCATGTGCCATTTTGGCGAACCTTCGTCGATTCCATCACCTTATCAGATGAAGTGGGAATCGGCCGAGGTGTGCCAAATGGTGTTTAATCTATAAATATGATAATGGGTGACGCAACGTGATGTGATGTAGAAATTTACATGTTCACATGTATAGTACAAGAACAAATTTTAAATTAATTCATAACAAACGATATTAAATTTTAACAAACCTTTTCCATCTAGCCTATTCCAAAAAGTATGTGCTGTGTGATTGTGGTGTCGAGGGGGGGGGGGGGTTAGTAAATTTAAAAAGGTCCTATTATGAGCAAAACATATATCAAAATCTAATTTCAGACGCGGATCCAGAAATTTTTTCCGGGGGGGGGGGGGTCCTCCTCAGTCAAAAAAAAATCCTATCCCAGAAATTGACAATCAAAAAAAAAACCTAAAGTAAATCTCACCCAAACGTCAAAAACCTATATCGTGGGGGGGTGGGGTGGGAGTAGTGGTGACTTCTATTGCCGCAAATTAAATGTTTAACTTTTCGTGTTTACCAGGGGGGGGGGGGATCTGCATTTTCCAAGGGGGGTCCATTGTAACTTTTTCCTTGTTTTAGTATATACATTTTTTAACCTTGTAAATTCCAGGGGGGGGGGGTCCTGACCCCCCCCCCCCCCCGACAGATCCGTGCATGAATTTACATCATTAATAAAATTCAGACTGGTATATAATGAATTAAACATGTATAAATTAAATATAAGAGGTTCTGAGTTATTGGTCACAGGGTCTGAGAATTTCATACTCAATTTGATGAATACATGTAAATTATAGAATTATTTTGACTATTTCTTTGGAAAGCCGCCCAATATGTAGGAGCGTGTATTTAGAGGCAAACACCTTAGTGCGGGTATTACTGTCTCATGACAGCATCTAGTTGATTAATATAATTAGTTTAAAAAACATCATGAATAACAATAAACACTGCTTTCTAAGAAAATTGTGCTCCTTTGTAAAGAAAATAAATAAAATATGCTCCCCGGCCTAAATTCCCATACTTCACATTTATAGCAACCCTCCATTTTTTGTTAGATTTTGTTTAGTTTCTTATTCACGCATGCCTTTTAGACCTATTGTTGTATATAAAATCACCTATATGTTTTTTAGTCTCTGTACACTATTGTAAAATGGTGAAGAGATTCAAATAAATGATTGATTAAGTCATATGTATCAGAAAGAGTATCATCAGGCTATTTATTCATCTATTTTTTTTTTAAATTGCTGTGCAAAAGGGGCATGACACCAAAAGAACATTGCGCGACGCACGAAAATAGAATGTCGCTGCGTCATACTATAACCTCAAGAAAAAAAACCCACTACTTCCATGGCTCAATGACAATGTGGAATGAAATCTGACAGATACCGCGATTCGGAGATTGAACTCATGGCCGGAACTTATTTTACAGTAAAATCCGGAACCAATATTATGATTTTAAGGTTCCGGCCGGAATGTGAAATACCCGGAACGAATATTATGCGACACCCGGAACGTTTATCGTGGCCCGGAACCAATATTATAGGTATTTAGCGTTCCGGCCGGAACGCCAAGTTACCCGGAACGTATAATATGCGACACCGGTCACAGGAGCCATATTTTGAAAGCAGATTTCAGTGAATATTTTTATGTTGGGATTTACATGCATAAAAGGTAAGCTATGTAGAAATAATAGTGACAGAGAGTCAAATAAACAACTAAATGACTTAATTGAAGCGAACGGCAGTGTGGTGTAGGTGAATAATTCTTGCTATAGTCGACCGAAGTTGGGACTAAATCTCCAGACATGAATTATTAATGATTGTCCAGGGATTCTGCGACGGCGTCAGTCCAAATATCTAGCCTAGCAGAATCTCAACAGGGATTAAAGGTCGAGGTCATTAGTTCCGTCTGTTATAACACTTTCGTTTCCGCCCGATATCTCGAGAACCCTTTGAGCTTTCGCATTGACATTTTACATACTTACTCCCTGTGGCATAAAGACGGTCCGTATTGATTTTCAGGTTAAAAAGTCAAAGTTCAAGGTCATAATTGAATAGATTACATTCTGTCTGTGTGTAACACTATCGTTTCCGGGCGATATTTCAACATTTTGAGCTTTTTGCAATGAGTTTTATACTAAAACTCCCCAGGGCCTTTCTCACCCCACTCAAAGTGCCCCACCCCGTTTGTTTTCTTAGTTTTACATTTCGCTTGGCACTATTTTTAGCACAGGGGCATGTGGAGAGTTACTAAATATAAAACAGGTTTTCTGCGAACCTTTCATTCTTATTACATCTATTAGAACTGTTTCATAAAGGCTAAATTAGACACCATGCATTTGTAAAATTTTGACAATATAGAACTTGAATAAATACATGTATGTTACGTACTGGTTGCATTTAAATTTCCTTTGAAGAGAGTAGCTTCGTGGTGTAGTGGTATGTCTCTCGCTCGACATGCTAGAGCTTCAGAGTTCGAATCCCGAACGATCCATTTTTTTCTTTTTGAAAAACCTATTTAACTAAATGATAGTATTCAGCATTATGCCATGTTAAATGAAAAAGATATGACGTCTGGATTTTACCAACTCATGAAATCATCATTACAATATGATAAATATTCCATATAAAAGAATCTTCTACACACACTGTAGAGAATTAGCAATGAAATCTTTATATCCATATTGGCATTTTAATTTACTACAATATACATGTATACATTTAATAATTCTACAAATTCAGTCAGGGGGATCCGACCACCACCCCCCCCCCCCAACTGTGCATGGTCTTAATTAGCTTCTACGTAAACCGATATCCCGTGTCGCAGTTAAATGTACATTTGTTTGTCGAAAATGGCTCTTTTAAACCCCATCAAACAAACGTTTTGAGGTGCTAGTATTAGAGGGTACAACCCTTGTAGTAATACTAGAGCTAAATACAACTGACAGACCGGTTGTATTTCGTAAAACCAAATTAATTTCTTATTCAGCTCATGTAACAGGACGGACATATACCTTATTAAGAAAAACACTCGAAATCAATTTTTAAGCGCTAAGCGCAGCGCAAAGCGCTTTTCTGTTAGCGTAAATCTACTTCCGTTCTGGATCCAGCGCCACTATAAGCAAGTTAGATAACTCCACTTATTATTCTAAAAATATGCAACTGGAAATCCCTAAATCTCTTCATGCTATTTTAGTGTAATGCTGTGTTACGTGCATTTCTAATAATAGAAGGCAATTAGCAAGGTTTAAGGATGTTCCACGGTTAGAAGATAAGAGCAGTTCTTATCATACTCTTCTCTATACATTGTAGTTCATTAAAATCATGTCGGCACACATTAATTTGGTACCACGTAGCTTACAATAATAGCTGCCTCTTTGGCACAATTACTTGATTATAAAACCAGTATATTATTTTTTATGTAAATGCAATATAGTGATTGAATATTCAATACGTACCCGGTACATGATTTAAAACCTAAATGGGATTTTGATAAGTTTTAAAATCTCAAACTAGAAGTGAGTTATTCAATAAAAGAAATCAGATAAAATTGATTTACAATGTACTACTTACATAATATGGTACGTTCTCTATATCGATATAAACTATAATTTTTTTTTTCTTCTAGACAATTATTTCATGCACTAAAACAAGCCTTTCTATTAACATCTTGCAACATGCTGAGATTTATCAGTGAAGTTGATTTTGGCATCCAAGTATCAATTGTTAACAGACTGGAATGAATTCAAGGGCGGTCTTTTTTAATGTCTATATACTTATGTTGTACGTAATTCGAAAGGAAGGACAGTTTATGGCTATACAGACATGTAGAGCATGTGCTGGATGTGTTTTCAACGAATCCACTCAAAAAGGAAAACTTATTTCTCGAAATACATGTGTTGTGCTCTAAATTAAAGTTGTGCGTGTAGTGTGCAGGATATGGCGATATATAAATGCTAAAACTTTAATTAACGTTCTTAGCAATGGACAGAAATAGGCCTGCTGAAATGTTAAGCAAACGGTGTAATATTTGAAGTGGGGAACTAGGATTATATAGTTTATGTAAAGATTTGTCTCAGCTGTTTTGCTGATTCTTAATGAAGACTAAATAAAACAAAATAAAATAATGTTGTATACTGTGAAATCACTTATTTTCGTGGGGGTTTAATTTTCGTTGTTTTCGTGGTATGAAGAGATCCACGAATTTATGTCCACCACGAAATGTAAATTTTCATATGCACAACTACTACAAAGTTTTTCATCCACGAAATCAAATCCCCACGAACCAACATTTTTTCCTCAAACCACGAAAATTTGACCCCACGAAAATATGTGATTTTACAGTACCTTCATGAAGATTTATTAATACTTGAGATTAATACTGTGTTTTCTTTCTTGGACTCTTGAATTATTAATCATTGAAATAGCAGAAATATTATGAGCAATTATTTTCAGTATTCCTTTTTAACTATCACAACAATGCCGTAGATATGTTTTTCCTCTCAACATGTTTTGCATGGTAGTGAAGATCATACATACACAAGTAAAGAATGGCGAAAAGCACCAGGCGTTCGCAAAAAATACTGAAGCATTTTAAATTATTTCAACAATAGTCAAAATACTTTTGGGGGTTTAACGTATGACGGGTTTGACGTATTTTTAATCCAAAGAAGAAAAGTGTAAAATTTTTATTGCAAAAACATATTATTTACTAATGAGTGACACATATTGTATATCAACACATATGTTACTGAAAATACATGTACACTATAAATCATATACTAGTATTTGACAATCAGAGATTACAGGATAACGTCAAAAGATAACTAGGGCTAATTGTAACGGGAACCGTTACAGATGTTCCCCAAACGCTCCCCAACTTCCTTTTGGTGCCTTATTCCCTGTAAGCTTCATTAAATAAGACAAACGCGATACATTTAAGACTTTAACAAAGTTTTACCAGAAGTATTCAATTTCAGCATTGCACGCATGTGCATTTGAATGTGCGTAATGACCATACCATCTTGTCTACACTATTGATATATTTTAATATACTAAATATTACAGCATTTACTCCAAACATATATTTAATCTAGTGTATTTAGAATTTTACACATTTCACGTGCACGCACGTGCATGCCTGTGCATGATGACCATTCCCTGTTGTAGGAGTCTATAATATCTATATATGTTCTGAATCCCATGCTGTTTGGTTGAAAACCAAGGGAGTTATAGCCATTTAAAGTTTCAGCCAATCAGATTGCAGCGCACGTGCATGCGCGTGATTTGATGAAAATTAATGTATATGACATTGTCGGATATCCTAAAGCATGCCTATGTTTAAAATTTCAAAGCATTTCGTCAAAAAACAAAAAAGATATTAAGATTTTTGTTTCAGCCAATCAGAGCGAAGCGCGCGTTCATGCACGTGCAAGCATGTTCATGATGACCATACCTTCTTCTAGGAGTCCGTTATGTTTGTCTATTTTCTAAATCCCATGCTGTTTGGTTGAAAAACAAGGGAGTTATAGCCATTTAAAGTTTAAGACAATCAGATTGCAGCGCACGTGCATGCGCGTGATTTGATGAAAATTCTTATATACCATATTGTTGGATATCTTAAAGCATGCCTAAGTTTTAAATTTCAAAGCATTTCGTCAAAAAACAGAGAAGATATTGAGATTTTTGTTTCAGCCAATCAGAGCAAAGCGCACGTGCATGCGCGTGAGTTCGTGCTAATTTGACAGTGTCACCTTATCTACACTATTAATATATCTTTATATTATGAGTTTCAAATCATTTCAGTAAAAGATGTAAAAGTTATAGCTACATTAAGTATATCAGTCATTTCACTCATATCACGCGCACGCACGTGCATGCGTATGCGCGCAAATTGACCTTCGTTCCGCACACCTACACTACACACCTATTAACCCTAAAAAGGTTATAGCTCAGTTGGGTGAACAGTTTCTGAGAACACTCGCGGACAAAAAAGTCCGGAGAAGAAATAAGAAGAAAAAAGAATAATAACTAGTGCTAATTGTAACGAGGACCGTTACAGATGTTCCCCAAACGCTCCCCATTTCCCTTTTGGTGCCATATTCCCTGTAAGTTTCATTAAATAGGACAAATTTTATGCATTTGAGACTTTAACAACGTTTACCCAGAAGGGTACCAAGTTCATTCAAATTTTAACATTGCACGCGTGCGCATGTGAATGCGTGTGCGTAATGACCATATCATCTTATCTACACAATCTATATACTTCAATATACTAAATATTAAAATATTTAATCCAAAAGTATTAAAAAAATACGCTCATTCAAGTGTATTTTTGATTTTACTCATTCCACGTGCACGCACGTGCATACATGAACATGGTGACATACCTACTTGTGAAAGTCCATTACATCTATCTATGTTCTAAATCACACTCAGTTTGGTTGAAAACCAAGGGAGTTATAGCTGATTAAAGTTTCAGCCAATCAGATTGCAGCGTACGTTCACGCACGTGTATGGATGTGCATGGTGATCATACCTTCTTGAAGAAGTCCATTATATCTATCTATGTTCCAAATCTAATCCTGTTTGGTTGAAAAATAAGGGAGTTATAGCTATTTAAAGTTTCAGCCAATCAGATTGCAGTGCATGTACACGCACGCGTATGAATGTGCATGGTGACCATACCTTCTTGTAGAAGTCTATTATATCTATCTATGTTCCAAATTCCATTCTGTTTGATTGAAAAACAAGGGAGTTATAGCCATTTAAAGTTTTAGCCAATCAGATTGCAGCGCACGTGCATGCACGTGCTTACATGTCAATTGTTATATATCATATTGTAGTACATCCTAAAGTATGCCTATGTTTTAAAATTTCATAGCATTTTGTCAAAAAACAGAAAAGATATTGAGATTTTTGTTTCAGCCAATCAGAGTGAAGCGCACGTGCATGCGCGTGAGTTCATGCTAATTTGACAGTGTCACATTATCTACAGTATTAATATATCTTTATATAATGAGTTTCAAATCATTTCATAAAAAAATGTAAAAGTTATAGCTATATTAAGTATATCAGTCAATTCACTCATTTCACGCGCACGCACGTGCAGGCGTATGCGCGCAAAATGACCTTCGTTCCGCACACCTACACAACACACCTATTAACCCTAAAAAGGTTTTAGCTCAGTTGGATGAACAGTTTCTGAGAACACTCGCGGACAAAAAAAGTACCGGAGAAGAAATAAGAAAAAAAATAATAATGATAATAACTAGTGCTAATTGTAACGGGAACCGTTGCAGATGTTCCCCAAACGCTCCCCAACTCCCTTCTCGTGCCATATTCCCTGTAAGTTTCATTAAAGAAGGCAAAATCTATGCATTTAAGACGGCAACAACGTTTTCCCAAAAGTATACCAAGTATTTCAAATTTAAGCAATGCAGGCGTGCGCATGTGATTGCATGAGCGTAATGACGATACATGTATCATCTTGTCTACACTATTTTACTCATATGCACGTGCACGCACGTGCATGATGACCATACCTTCTTGTAGGAGTCCACTATGTCTGTCTATGTTCTTAATCCCATCCTGTTTGGTTGAAAAACAAGGGAGTTATAGCCATTTAAAGTTTAAGCCAATCAGATTGCAGCGCACCTGCATCCGCATGTTTCCATGACAATTGTTATATATCATATTGTAGGACATCTTAAAGTATGCCTATGTTTTAAATTTCAAAGCATTTTGTAAAAAAAAACAGAAAAGATATTGAGATTTTTGTTTCAGCCAATCAGAGCAAAGCGCACGTGCACGCACGTGGATGCATGTGAATGGTGACCATACCATCTTGTAGGAGTCCTTTATGTCTATCTATGTTCTAAATCCCATGCTGTTTGGTTGAAAACCAAGGGAGTTATACTCATTTAAAGTTTCAACCAATCAGATTGCAGCGCACATGCATGCGCGTGATTTCATGAAAAAATTTATATATCATATTGTAGTACATCCTAATACAAGTCTATGATAAAAGTTTCAAAGCATTTCATCATAAAACAAGAAAGATATTAAGATTTCTGTTTCAGCCAATCAGAGCAAAGCGCACGTGCATGCGCGTGAGTTCATGCAAATTTGACCATGTCATTTTATGTACACAACTTATATATCTTTATATAATGAATTTCAAAACATTTTATCAAAAAATATAAAAGTTACAACCATATTAAATATATCAGTCAGTTTACTCATTGCACGCGCCCGCACGTGCATGCGAATGCGCGCAAAATGACCTTCGTTCGGCACATCTACACAACATGCCTACTAACCCTAAAAAGGTTTTAACTTAGTTTGGTGAACAGTTTCTGAGAACACTTCCGGACAAAAAAGTACCGGAGAAGAAATAAGAAGAAAAAAGAATAATAATAATAATAATAATAATAATAAGAAACTATATATTTAAATATACTAAATATTAAAGTATTTAATCCAAAAAAATAAGACAACATATTTTTGAAAAAATTTTCCATGAAGAATACTTATATTCAAATTTTAACAAGTGTATTTTGTATTTTACTCATTTTACGTGCACGCACGTGCGTGCACATGCATGATGATCATACCTTCTTGTAGCTGTCCCTCACATCTATCTATGTTCTAAATTACATCCTGTTTGGTTGAAAAACAACGGAGTTATAGCCATTTAAATTTTCAGCCAATCAGATTGCAGTACACGTGCATGCACGTGTTTGCATGTGCATGTTGACCATATCATATTGTAGGATATCCTATTATATCTATTTTAAATTTCAAAGCATCCTGTTTGTCAAAAATCAAAGGAGATATAGCCATTTAAAGTTTAAGCCAATCAGATTGCAGCACACGTGCATGCGCGTGTTTTCATGAAAATTGCTATATATCTAAATTGTAGGATATCCAAATGCATGACTATGTTCAAAATTTCAAAGCATTTCGTCAAAAAACAAAAAGATATTGAGACTTTAGTTTCAGCCAATCAGAGCGAAGCGCACGTGCATGCGCGTGAGATCTTGCTATTTTGATCATGTCATATTGTCTATACTACTAATATATCCTTATATTATGAGTTTCAAAGCATTTCATCAAAAAATGTAAAAGTTATAGCTATATTAATAACTAGAAAGTCTGCTATTGCAAGCAATAGCATATGTCGCCCCGTATTGGACAAGACTTTCATTTTTATCATCACTAAAACAATGGTCCATTAGCTAAGCTTTGACAACCATCCAGTCGTATGATCAGTTCTTTCCGTTAGAAACGGAAGACCTTAATTGGGTACATCCCACTCATTATTTTTAGAATCTGTAGGAGAAGAAAGTAGTGCAGGAAAAAAATTACAAGTCCAAAATTGCAGACTTGCATACAAGAAATTGGGCAGATGTACTGAACTGAGCCTCATACTTGTTAATTGGCAGTATCTTTCCTACCAAAAAAGCTTGGCAAATATTATTTATTAAGAAGATCAGCCGAATTATTTTGTGTATTAAAACGCCAGTGAGAATTCAGAAAATTCCCTACTTTCACTTTAATTTGTAGAGGTTCTGCCGGAAAACGAATCTGACATGCCACCTTCAATTCGAGCATTTCTGCACTGTACAGGTCTGATGTTTCTTATGAGATGATAAATCATGTGTAAACTTTCTCAGTTTAGCGGAATCATGAACATTTTCGGCGAGATGAATGTTTTGTTTACAGTAGTGATCAAGGCTTAGCGCACCTGTATAGGAGCGGATCCAAAGATTTATGAATGAATAAAAACTATGGAAATAACGTACCAATTTTCTAATTTATTCTTGCACTATTTAATGAAATTAATAATATACAAGTAATAGATATACCAAAAAACGCGAAATGCTAATAAATGAAGTTGACAATCGTTATTTTTTATATAGAAAAAACAAAATAATTATAAAATCTAGAGACAAGACAGAAGAAGAATGACTGTTGGCAAACTATCAAATCACATCAGGAGAACTGAATTTTATGAATGAAACTTTTAAAACGTTACCTGTAAATTGTATATGTTATATCTGTGTATTCTACCTGGCAGTGCGCTTCAAAAAGGGGGGGGGGTTGTCTTGAACATAGTACCTTACGTTTGAACGGTAAGGGCTAGGGCTTTCGTATTTCAAATATGTAATCCTTGTGAAAAGAACTTTTATTGGACACCAAGAACTTTGACCCTTTGACCTAGACCTTGGAGAACACATGTGTACATCTGAATCTTTTTTTCTGTTTCGTTTCTATGGCAACTGTGAGCGACTCATTACAATTTTTTTAAAAGTAGAAATCACTTTGACACATTGCAAGGAATAAACACTGAAAGTTTCAAAACGATTGCCTGCGTAGTTATTGAGAAAATCGAAATTAAAGAATTTTAACTTTCACCTGGTTTCCATGGCAATAATCGATTTGAAAATTTTAAATGCGAGTTGCATAACTACAGATACTAATCATTAAAATAAGAAAAGTTTCATGACGAACGTTTAAGGGACCAGAGAGAACACTCTCGGACAAAATTTGTCGCTTTTTACAGGTTTCCATGGCAACGGTAGACATATTGGAACTGAACAACCTCACTGCACAACTACAACCAGTGATCGTCCTTTGAGGAAAGTTTCAGGAAGATTGTCCCAGCCATCTCCGAGAAACAGCCTGGATAAAAAAAACATGCGTACAATATCAATATGTCGTCCCCGACTTCGTTCGGGGCGACATAATAACTCCTGAATTTTTCCCATCAATAACTCCTGAATTTTCCCCTTCAATTCGAGCATTTCTGCACTGTACAGGTCTGATGTTTCTTATGAGATGATAAATCATGTGTAAACTTTCTCAGTTTAGCGGAATCATGAACATTTTCGGCGAGATGAATGTTTTGTTTACAGTAGTGATCAAGGCTTAGCGCACCTGTATAGGAGCGGATCCAAAGATTTATGAATGAATAAAAACTATGGAAATAACGTACCAATTTTCTAATTTATTCTTGCACTATTTAATGAAATTAATAATATACAAGTAATAGATATACCAAAAAACGCGAAATGCTAATAAATGAAGTTGACAATCGTTATTTTTTATATAGAAAAAACAAAATAATTATAAAATCTAGAGACAAGACAGAAGAAGAATGACTGTTGGCAAACTATCAAATCACATCAGGAGAACTGAATTTTATGAATGAAACTTTTAAAACGTTACCTGTAAATTGTATATGTTATATCTGTGTATTCTACCTGGCAGTGCGCTTCAAAAAGGGGGGGGGGGGTTGTCTTGAACATAGTACCTTACGTTTGAACGGTAAGGGCTAGGGCTTTCGTATTTCAAATATGTAATCCTTGTGAAAAGAACTTTTATTGGACACCAAGAACTTTGACCCTTTGACCTAGACCTTGGAGAACACATGTGTACATCTGAATCTTTTTTTCTGTTTCGTTTCTATGGCAACTGTGAGCGACTCATTACAATTTTTTTAAAAGTAGAAATCACTTTGACACATTGCAAGGAATAAACACTGAAAGTTTCAAAACGATTGCCTGCGTAGTTATTGAGAAAATCGAAATTAAAGAATTTTAACTTTCACCTGGTTTCCATGGCAATAATCGATTATTTGAAAATTTTAAATGCGAGTTGCATAACTACAGATACTAATCATTAAAATAAGAAAAGTTTCATGACGAACGTTTAAGGGACCAGAGAGAACACTCTCGGACAAAATTTGTCGCTTTTTACAGGTTTCCATGGCAACGGTAGACATATTGGAACTGAACAACCTCACTGCACAACTACAACCAGTGATCGTCCTTTGAGGAAAGTTTCAGGAAGATTGTCCCAGCCATCTCCGAGAAACAGCCTGGATAAAAAAAACATGCGTACAATATCAATATGTCGTCCCCGACTTCGTTCGGGGCGACATAATAACTCCTGAATTTTTCCCATCAATAACTCCTGAATTTTCCCCTTCAATTCGAGCATTTCTGCACTGTACAGGTCTGATGTTTCTTATGAGATGATAAATCATGTGTAAACTTTCTCAGTTTAGCGGAATCATGAACATTTTCGGCGAGATGAATGTTTTGTTTACAGTAGTGATCAAGGCTTAGCGCACCTGTATAGGAGCGGATCCAAAGATTTATGAATGAATAAAAACTATGGAAATAACGTACCAATTTTCTAATTTATTCTTGCACTATTTAATGAAATTAATAATATACAAGTAATAGATATACCAAAAAACGCGAAATGCTAATAAATGAAGTTGACAATCGTTATTTTTTATATAGAAAAAACAAAATAATTATAAAATCTAGAGACAAGACAGAAGAAGAATGACTGTTGGCAAACTATCAAATCACATCAGGAGAACTGAATTTTATGAATGAAACTTTTAAAACGTTACCTGTAAATTGTATATGTTATATCTGTGTATTCTACCTGGCAGTGCGCTTCAAAAAGGGGGGGGGTTGTTGTCTTGAACATAGTACCTTACGTTTGAACGGTAAGGGCTAGGGCTTTCGTATTTCAAATATGTAATCCTTGTGAAAAGAACTTTTATTGGACACCAAGAACTTTGACCCTTTGACCTAGACCTTGGAGAACACATGTGTACATCTGAATCTTTTTTTCTGTTTCGTTTCTATGGCAACTGTGAGCGACTCATTACAATTTTTTTAAAAGTAGAAATCACTTTGACACATTGCAAGGAATAAACACTGAAAGTTTCAAAACGATTGCCTGCGTAGTTATTGAGAAAATCGAAATTAAAGAATTTTAACTTTCACCTGGTTTCCATGGCAATAATCGATTATTTGAAAATTTTAAATGCGAGTTGCATAACTACAGATACTAATCATTAAAATAAGAAAAGTTTCATGACGAACGTTTAAGGGACCAGAGAGAACACTCTCGGACAAAATTTGTCGCTTTTTACAGGGTTCCATGGCAACGGTAGACATATTGGAACTGAACAACCTCACTGCACAACTACAACCAGTGATCGTCCTTTGAGGAAAGTTTCAGGAAGATTGTCCCAGCCATCTCCGAGAAACAGCCTGGATAAAAAAAACATGCGTACAATATCAATATGTCGTCCCCGACTTCGTTCGGGGCGACATAATAACTCCTGAATTTTTCCCATCAATAACTCCTGAATTTTCCCCTTCAATTCGAGCATTTCTGCACTGTACAGGTCTGATGTTTCTTATGAGATGATAAATCATGTGTAAACTTTCTCAGTTTAGCGGAATCATGAACATTTTCGGCGAGATGAATGTTTTGTTTACAGTAGTGATCAAGGCTTAGCGCACCTGTATAGGAGCGGATCCAAAGATTTATGAATGAATAAAAACTATGGAAATAACGTACCAATTTTCTAATTTATTCTTGCACTATTTAATGAAATTAATAATATACAAGTAATAGATATACCAAAAAACGCGAAATGCTAATAAATGAAGTTGACAATCGTTATTTTTTATATAGAAAAAACAAAATAATTATAAAATCTAGAGACAAGACAGAAGAAGAATGACTGTTGGCAAACTATCAAATCACATCAGGAGAACTGAATTTTATGAATGAAACTTTTAAAACGTTACCTGTAAATTGTATATGTTATATCTGTGTATTCTACCTGGCAGTGCGCTTCAAAAGGGGGGGGGGGGTTGTTGTCTTGAACATAGTACCTTACGTTTGAACGGTAAGGGCTAGGGCTTTCGTATTTCAAATATGTAATCCTTGTGAAAAGAACTTTTATTGGACACCAAGAACTTTGACCCTTTGACCTAGACCTTGGAGAACACATGTGTACATCTGAATCTTTTTTTCTGTTTCGTTTCTATGGCAACTGTGAGCGACTCATTACAATTTTTTTAAAAGTAGAAATCACTTTGACACATTGCAAGGAATAAACACTGAAAGTTTCAAAACGATTGCCTGCGTAGTTATTGAGAAAATCGAAATTAAAGAATTTTAACTTTCACCTGGTTTCCATGGCAATAATCGATTATTTGAAAATTTTAAATGCGAGTTGCATAACTACAGATACTAATCATTAAAATAAGAAAAGTTTCATGACGAACGTTTAAGGGACCAGAGAGAACACTCTCGGACAAAATTTGTCGCTTTTTACAGGTTTCCATGGCAACGGTAGACATATTGGAACTGAACAACCTCACTGCACAACTACAACCAGTGATCGTCCTTTGAGGAAAGTTTCAGGAAGATTGTCCCAGCCATCTCCGAGAAACAGCCTGGATAAAAAAAACATGCGTACAATATCAATATGTCGTCCCCGACTTCGTTCGGGGCGACATAATAACTCCTGAATTTTTCCCATCAATAACTCCTGAATTTTCCCCTTCAATTCGAGCATTTCTGCACTGTAAAGGTCTGATGTTTCTTATGAGATGATAAATCATGTGTAAACTTTCTCAGTTTAGCGGAATCATGAACATTTTCGGCGAGATGAATGTTTTGTTTACAGTAGTGATCAAGGCTTAGCGCACCTGTATAGGAGCGGATCCAAAGATTTATGAATGAATAAAAACTATGGAAATAACGTACCAATTTTCTAATTTATTCTTGCACTATTTAATGAAATTAATAATATACAAGTAATAGATATACCAAAAAACGCGAAATGCTAATAAATGAAGTTGACAATCGTTATTTTTTATATAGAAAAAACAAAATAATTATAAAATCTAGAGACAAGACAGAAGAAGAATGACTGTTGGCAAACTATCAAATCACATCAGGAGAACTGAATTTTATGAATGAAACTTTTAAAACGTTACCTGTAAATTGTATATGTTATATCTGTGTATTCTACCTGGCAGTGCGCTTCAAAAAGGGGGGGGGGGGGTGTCTTGAACATAGTACCTTACGTTTGAACGGTAAGGGCTAGGGCTTTCGTATTTCAAATATGTAATCCTTGTGAAAAGAACTTTTATTGGACACCAAGAACTTTGACCCTTTGACCTAGACCTTGGAGAACACATGTGTACATCTGAATCTTTTTTTCTGTTTCGTTTCTATGGCAACTGTGAGCGACTCATTACAATTTTTTTAAAAGTAGAAATCACTTTGACACATTGCAAGGAATAAACACTGAAAGTTTCAAAACGATTGCCTGCGTAGTTATTGAGAAAATCGAAATTAAAGAATTTTAACTTTCACCTGGTTTCCATGGCAATAATCGATTATTTGAAAATTTTAAATGCGAGTTGCATAACTACAGATACTAATCATTAAAATAAGAAAAGTTTCATGACGAACGTTTAAGGGACCAGAGAGAACACTCTCGGACAAAATTTGTCGCTTTTTACAGGTTTCCATGGCAACGGTAGACATATTGGAACTGAACAACCTCACTGCACAACTACAACCAGTGATCGTCCTTTGAGGAAAGTTTCAGGAAGATTGTCCCAGCCATCTCCGAGAAACAGCCTGGATAAAAAAAACATGCGTACAATATCAATATGTCGTCCCCGACTTCGTTCGGGGCGACATAATAACTCCTGAATTTTTCCCATCAATAACTCCTGAATTTTCCCCTTCAATTCGAGCATTTCTGCACTGTACAGGTCTGATGTTTCTTATGAGATGATAAATCATGTGTAAACTTTCTCAGTTTAGCGGAATCATGAACATTTTCGGCGAGATGAATGTTTTGTTTACAGTAGTGATCAAGGCTTAGCGCACCTGTATAGGAGCGGATCCAAAGATTTATGAATGAATAAAAACTATGGAAATAACGTACCAATTTTCTAATTTATTCTTGCACTATTTAATGAAATTAATAATATACAAGTAATAGATATACCAAAAAACGCGAAATGCTAATAAATGAAGTTGACAATCGTTATTTTTTATATAGAAAAAACAAAATAATTATAAAATCTAGAGACAAGACAGAAGAAGAATGACTGTTGGCAAACTATCAAATCACATCAGGAGAACTGAATTTTATGAATGAAACTTTTAAAACGTTACCTGTAAATTGTATATGTTATATCTGTGTATTCTACCTGGCAGTGCGCTTCAAAAAGGGGGGGGGGGGTTGTCTTGAACATAGTACCTTACGTTTGAACGGTAAGGGCTAGGGCTTTCGTATTTCAAATATGTAATCCTTGTGAAAAGAACTTTTATTGGACACCAAGAACTTTGACCCTTTGACCTAGACCTTGGAGAACACATGTGTACATCTGAATCTTTTTTTCTGTTTCGTTTCTATGGCAACTGTGAGCGACTCATTACAATTTTTTTAAAAGTAGAAATCACTTTGACACATTGCAAGGAATAAACACTGAAAGTTTCAAAACGATTGCCTGCGTAGTTATTGAGAAAATCGAAATTAAAGAATTTTAACTTTCACCTGGTTTCCATGGCAATAATCGATTATTTGAAAATTTTAAATGCGAGTTGCATAACTACAGATACTAATCATTAAAATAAGAAAAGTTTCATGACGAACGTTTAAGGGACCAGAGAGAACACTCTCGGACAAAATTTGTCGCTTTTTACAGGTTTCCATGGCAACGGTAGACATATTGGAACTGAACAACCTCACTGCACAACTACAACCAGTGATCGTCCTTTGAGGAAAGTTTCAGGAAGATTGTCCCAGCCATCTCCGAGAAACAGCCTGGATAAAAAAAACATGCGTACAATATCAATATGTCGTCCCCGACTTCGTTCGGGGCGACATAATAACTCCTGAATTTTTCCCATCAATAACTCCTGAATTTTCCCCTTCAATTCGAGCATTTCTGCACTGTACAGGTCTGATGTTTCTTATGAGATGATAAATCATGTGTAAACTTTCTCAGTTTAGCGGAATCATGAACATTTTCGGCGAGATGAATGTTTTGTTTACAGTAGTGATCAAGGCTTAGCGCACCTGTATAGGAGCGGATCCAAAGATTTATGAATGAATAAAAACTATGGAAATAACGTACCAATTTTCTAATTTATTCTTGCACTATTTAATGAAATTAATAATATACAAGTAATAGATATACCAAAAAACGCGAAATGCTAATAAATGAAGTTGACAATCGTTATTTTTTATATAGAAAAAACAAAATAATTATAAAATCTAGAGACAAGACAGAAGAAGAATGACTGTTGGCAAACTATCAAATCACATCAGGAGAACTGAATTTTATGAATGAAACTTTTAAAACGTTACCTGTAAATTGTATATGTTATATCTGTGTATTCTACCTGGCAGTGCGCTTCAAAAAGGGGGGGGGGGGTTGTCTTGAACATAGTACCTTACGTTTGAACGGTAAGGGCTAGGGCTTTCGTATTTCAAATATGTAATCCTTGTGAAAAGAACTTTTATTGGACACCAAGAACTTTGACCCTTTGACCTAGACCTTGGAGAACACATGTGTACATCTGAATCTTTTTTTCTGTTTCGTTTCTATGGCAACTGTGAGCGACTCATTACAATTTTTTTAAAAGTAGAAATCACTTTGACACATTGCAAGGAATAAACACTGAAAGTTTCAAAACGATTGCCTGCGTAGTTATTGAGAAAATCGAAATTAAAGAATTTTAACTTTCACCTGGTTTCCATGGCAATAATCGATTATTTGAAAATTTTAAATGCGAGTTGCATAACTACAGATACTAATCATTAAAATAAGAAAAGTTTCATGACGAACGTTTAAGGGACCAGAGAGAACACTCTCGGACAAAATTTGTCGCTTTTTACAGGTTTCCATGGCAACGGTAGACATATTGGAACTGAACAACCTCACTGCACAACTACAACCAGTGATCGTCCTTTGAGGAAAGTTTCAGGAAGATTGTCCCAGCCATCTCCGAGAAACAGCCTGGATAAAAAAAACATGCGTACAATATCAATATGTCGTCCCCGACTTCGTTCGGGGCGACATAATAACTCCTGAATTTTTCCCATCAATAACTCCTGAATTTTCCCCTTCAATTCGAGCATTTCTGCACTGTACAGGTCTGATGTTTCTTATGAGATGATAAATCATGTGTAAACTTTCTCAGTTTAGCGGAATCATGAACATTTTCGGCGAGATGAATGTTTTGTTTACAGTAGTGATCAAGGCTTAGCGCACCTGTATAGGAGCGGATCCAAAGATTTATGAATGAATAAAAACTATGGAAATAACGTACCAATTTTCTAATTTATTCTTGCACTATTTAATGAAATTAATAATATACAAGTAATAGATATACCAAAAAACGCGAAATGCTAATAAATGAAGTTGACAATCGTTATTTTTTATATAGAAAAAACAAAATAATTATAAAATCTAGAGACAAGACAGAAGAAGAATGACTGTTGGCAAACTATCAAATCACATCAGGAGAACTGAATTTTATGAATGAAACTTTTAAAACGTTACCTGTAAATTGTATATGTTATATCTGTGTATTCTACCTGGCAGTGCGCTTCAAAAAGGGGGGGGGGGGTTGTCTTGAACATAGTACCTTACGTTTGAACGGTAAGGGCTAGGGCTTTCGTATTTCAAATATGTAATCCTTGTGAAAAGAACTTTTATTGGACACCAAGAACTTTGACCCTTTGACCTAGACCTTGGAGAACACATGTGTACATCTGAATCTTTTTTTCTGTTTCGTTTCTATGGCAACTGTGAGCGACTCATTACAATTTTTTTAAAAGTAGAAATCACTTTGACACATTGCAAGGAATAAACACTGAAAGTTTCAAAACGATTGCCTGCGTAGTTATTGAGAAAATCGAAATTAAAGAATTTTAACTTTCACCTGGTTTCCATGGCAATAATCGATTATTTGAAAATTTTAAATGCGAGTTGCATAACTACAGATACTAATCATTAAAATAAGAAAAGTTTCATGACGAACGTTTAAGGGACCAGAGAGAACACTCTCGGACAAAATTTGTCGCTTTTTACAGGTTTCCATGGCAACGGTAGACATATTGGAACTGAACAACCTCACTGCACAACTACAACCAGTGATCGTCCTTTGAGGAAAGTTTCAGGAAGATTGTCCCAGCCATCTCCGAGAAACAGCCTGGATAAAAAAAACATGCGTACAATATCAATATGTCGTCCCCGACTTCGTTCGGGGCGACATAATAACTCCTGAATTTTTCCCATCAATAACTCCTGAATTTTCCCCTTCAATTCGAGCATTTCTGCACTGTACAGGTCTGATGTTTCTTATGAGATGATAAATCATGTGTAAACTTTCTCAGTTTAGCGGAATCATGAACATTTTCGGCGAGATGAATGTTTTGTTTACAGTAGTGATCAAGGCTTAGCGCACCTGTATAGGAGCGGATCCAAAGATTTATGAATGAATAAAAACTATGGAAATAACGTACCAATTTTCTAATTTATTCTTGCACTATTTAATGAAATTAATAATATACAAGTAATAGATATACCAAAAAACGCGAAATGCTAATAAATGAAGTTGACAATCGTTATTTTTTATATAGAAAAAACAAAATAATTATAAAATCTAGAGACAAGACAGAAGAAGAATGACTGTTGGCAAACTATCAAATCACATCAGGAGAACTGAATTTTATGAATGAAACTTTTAAAACGTTACCTGTAAATTGTATATGTTATATCTGTGTATTCTACCTGGCAGTGCGCTTCAAAAAGGGGGGGGGGGTTGTCTTGAACATAGTACCTTACGTTTGAACGGTAAGGGCTAGGGCTTTCGTATTTCAAATATGTAATCCTTGTGAAAAGAACTTTTATTGGACACCAAGAACTTTGACCCTTTGACCTAGACCTTGGAGAACACATGTGTACATCTGAATCTTTTTTTCTGTTTCGTTTCTATGGCAACTGTGAGCGACTCATTACAATTTTTTTAAAAGTAGAAATCACTTTGACACATTGCAAGGAATAAACACTGAAAGTTCAAAACGATTGCCTGCGTAGTTATTGAGAAAATCGAAATTAAAGAATTTTAACTTTCACCTGGTTTCCATGGCAATAATCGATTATTTGAAAATTTTAAATGCGAGTTGCATAACTACAGATACTAATCATTAAAATAAGAAAAGTTTCATGACGAACGTTTAAGGGACCAGAGAGAACACTCTCGGACAAAATTTGTCGCTTTTTACAGGTTTCCATGGCAACGGTAGACATATTGGAACTGAACAACCTCACTGCACAACTACAACCAGTGATCGTCCTTTGAGGAAAGTTTCAGGAAGATTGTCCCAGCCATCTCCGAGAAACAGCCTGGATAAAAAAAACATGCGTACAATATCAATATGTCGTCCCCGACTTCGTTCGGGGCGACATAATAACTCCTGAATTTTTCCCATCAATAACTCCTGAATTTTCCCCTTCAATTCGAGCATTTCTGCACTGTACAGGTCTGATGTTTCTTATGAGATGATAAATCATGTGTAAACTTTCTCAGTTTAGCGGAATCATGAACATTTTCGGCGAGATGAATGTTTTGTTTACAGTAGTGATCAAGGCTTAGCGCACCTGTATAGGAGCGGATCCAAAGATTTATGAATGAATAAAAACTATGGAAATAACGTACCAATTTTCTAATTTATTCTTGCACTATTTAATGAAATTAATAATATACAAGTAATAGATATACCAAAAAACGCGAAATGCTAATAAATGAAGTTGACAATCGTTATTTTTTATATAGAAAAAACAAAATAATTATAAAATCTAGAGACAAGACAGAAGAAGAATGACTGTTGGCAAACTATCAAATCACATCAGGAGAACTGAATTTTATGAATGAAACTTTTAAAACGTTACCTGTAAATTGTATATGTTATATCTGTGTATTCTACCTGGCAGTGCGCTTCAAAAAGGGGGGGGGGTTGTCTTGAACATAGTACCTTACGTTTGAACGGTAAGGGCTAGGGCTTTCGTATTTCAAATATGTAATCCTTGTGAAAAGAACTTTTATTGGACACCAAGAACTTTGACCCTTTGACCTAGACCTTGGAGAACACATGTGTACATCTGAATCTTTTTTTCTGTTTCGTTTCTATGGCAACTGTGAGCGACTCATTACAATTTTTTTAAAAGTAGAAATCACTTTGACACATTGCAAGGAATAAACACTGAAAGTTTCAAAACGATTGCCTGCGTAGTTATTGAGAAAATCGAAATTAAAGAATTTTAACTTTCACCTGGTTTCCATGGCAATAATCGATTATTTGAAAATTTTAAATGCGAGTTGCATAACTACAGATACTAATCATTAAAATAAGAAAAGTTTCATGACGAACGTTTAAGGGACCAGAGAGAACACTCTCGGACAAAATTTGTCGCTTTTTACAGGTTTCCATGGCAACGGTAGACATATTGGAACTGAACAACCTCACTGCACAACTACAACCAGTGATCGTCCTTTGAGGAAAGTTTCAGGAAGATTGTCCCAGCCATCTCCGAGAAACAGCCTGGATAAAAAAAACATGCGTACAATATCAATATGTCGTCCCCGACTTCGTTCGGGGCGACATAATAACTCCTGAATTTTTCCCATCAATAACTCCTGAATTTTCCCCTTCAATTCGAGCATTTCTGCACTGTACAGGTCTGATGTTTCTTATGAGATGATAAATCATGTGTAAACTTTCTCAGTTTAGCGGAATCATGAACATTTTCGGCGAGATGAATGTTTTGTTTACAGTAGTGATCAAGGCTTAGCGCACCTGTATAGGAGCGGATCCAAAGATTTATGAATGAATAAAAACTATGGAAATAACGTACCAATTTTCTAATTTATTCTTGCACTATTTAATGAAATTAATAATATACAAGTAATAGATATACCAAAAAACGCGAAATGCTAATAAATGAAGTTGACAATCGTTATTTTTTATATAGAAAAAACAAAATAATTATAAAATCTAGAGACAAGACAGAAGAAGAATGACTGTTGGCAAACTATCAAATCACATCAGGAGAACTGAATTTTATGAATGAAACTTTTAAAACGTTACCTGTAAATTGTATATGTTATATCTGTGTATTCTACCTGGCAGTGCGCTTCAAAAAGGGGGGGGGGGGGTCTTTGAACATAGTACCTTACGTTTGAACGGTAAGGGCTAGGGCTTTCGTATTTCAAATATGTAATCCTTGTGAAAAGAACTTTTATTGGACACCAAGAACTTTGACCCTTTGACCTAGACCTTGGAGAACACATGTGTACATCTGAATCTTTTTTTCTGTTTCGTTTCTATGGCAACTGTGAGCGACTCATTACAATTTTTTTAAAAGTAGAAATCACTTTGACACATTGCAAGGAATAAACACTGAAAGTTTCAAAACGATTGCCTGCGTAGTTATTGAGAAAATCGAAATTAAAGAATTTTAACTTTCACCTGGTTTCCATGGCAATAATCGATTATTTGAAAATTTTAAATGCGAGTTGCATAACTACAGATACTAATCATTAAAATAAGAAAAGTTTCATGACGAACGTTTAAGGGACCAGAGAGAACACTCTCGGACAAAATTTGTCGCTTTTTACAGGTTTCCATGGCAACGGTAGACATATTGGAACTGAACAACCTCACTGCACAACTACAACCAGTGATCGTCCTTTGAGGAAAGTTTCAGGAAGATTGTCCCAGCCATCTCCGAGAAACAGCCTGGATAAAAAAAACATGCGTACAATATCAATATGTCGTCCCCGACTTCGTTCGGGGCGACATAATAACTCCTGAATTTTTCCCATCAATAACTCCTGAATTTTCCCCTTCAATTCGAGCATTTCTGCACTGTACAGGTCTGATGTTTCTTATGAGATGATAAATCATGTGTAAACTTTCTCAGTTTAGCGGAATCATGAACATTTTCGGCGAGATGAATGTTTTGTTTACAGTAGTGATCAAGGCTTAGCGCACCTGTATAGGAGCGGATCCAAAAAGATTTATGAATGAATAAAAACTATGGAAATAACGTACCAATTTTCTAATTTATTCTTGCACTATTTAATGAAATTAATAATATACAAGTAATAGATATACCAAAAAACGCGAAATGCTAATAAATGAAGTTGACAATCGTTATTTTTTATATAGAAAAAACAAAATAATTATAAAATCTAGAGACAAGACAGAAGAAGAATGACTGTTGGCAAACTATCAAATCACATCAGGAGAACTGAATTTTATGAATGAAACTTTTAAAACGTTACCTGTAAATTGTATATGTTATATCTGTGTATTCTACCTGGCAGTGCGCTTCAAAAAGGGGGGGGGGGGGGGTTGTCTTGAACATAGTACCTTACGTTTGAACGGTAAGGGCTAGGGCTTTCGTATTTCAAATATGTAATCCTTGTGAAAAGAACTTTTATTGGACACCAAGAACTTTGACCCTTTGACCTAGACCTTGGAGAACACATGTGTACATCTGAATCTTTTTTTCTGTTTCGTTTCTATGGCAACTGTGAGCGACTCATTACAATTTTTTTAAAAGTAGAAATCACTTTGACACATTGCAAGGAATAAACACTGAAAGTTTCAAAACGATTGCCTGCGTAGTTATTGAGAAAATCGAAATTAAAGAATTTTAACTTTCACCTGGTTTCCATGGCAATAATCGATTATTTGAAAATTTTAAATGCGAGTTGCATAACTACAGATACTAATCATTAAAATAAGAAAAGTTTCATGACGAACGTTTAAGGGACCAGAGAGAACACTCTCGGACAAAATTTGTCGCTTTTTACAGGTTTCCATGGCAACGGTAGACATATTGGAACTGAACAACCTCACTGCACAACTACAACCAGTGATCGTCCTTTGAGGAAAGTTTCAGGAAGATTGTCCCAGCCATCTCCGAGAAACAGCCTGGATAAAAAAAACATGCGTACAATATCAATATGTCGTCCCCGACTTCGTTCGGGGCGACATAATAACTCCTGAATTTTTCCCATCAATAACTCCTGAATTTTCCCCTTCAATTCGAGCATTTCTGCACTGTACAGGTCTGATGTTTCTTATGAGATGATAAATCATGTGTAAACTTTCTCAGTTTAGCGGAATCATGAACATTTTCGGCGAGATGAATGTTTTGTTTACAGTAGTGATCAAGGCTTAGCGCACCTGTATAGGAGCGGATCCAAAGATTTATGAATGAATAAAAACTATGGAAATAACGTACCAATTTTCTAATTTATTCTTGCACTATTTAATGAAATTAATAATATACAAGTAATAGATATACCAAAAAACGCGAAATGCTAATAAATGAAGTTGACAATCGTTATTTTTTATATAGAAAAAACAAAATAATTATAAAATCTAGAGACAAGACAGAAGAAGAATGACTGTTGGCAAACTATCAAATCACATCAGGAGAACTGAATTTTATGAATGAAACTTTTAAAACGTTACCTGTAAATTGTATATGTTATATCTGTGTATTCTACCTGGCAGTGCGCTTCAAAAAGGGGGGGGGGGGTTGTCTTGAACATAGTACCTTACGTTTGAACGGTAAGGGCTAGGGCTTTCGTATTTCAAATATGTAATCCTTGTGAAAAGAACTTTTATTGGACACCAAGAACTTTGACCCTTTGACCTAGACCTTGGAGAACACATGTGTACATCTGAATCTTTTTTTCTGTTTCGTTTCTATGGCAACTGTGAGCGACTCATTACAATTTTTTTAAAAGTAGAAATCACTTTGACACATTGCAAGGAATAAACACTGAAAGTTTCAAAACGATTGCCTGCGTAGTTATTGAGAAAATCGAAATTAAAGAATTTTAACTTTCACCTGGTTTCCATGGCAATAATCGATTATTTGAAAATTTTAAATGCGAGTTGCATAACTACAGATACTAATCATTAAAATAAGAAAAGTTTCATGACGAACGTTTAAGGGACCAGAGAGAACACTCTCGGACAAAATTTGTCGCTTTTTACAGGTTTCCATGGCAACGGTAGACATATTGGAACTGAACAACCTCACTGCACAACTACAACCAGTGATCGTCCTTTGAGGAAAGTTTCAGGAAGATTGTCCCAGCCATCTCCGAGAAACAGCCTGGATAAAAAAAACATGCGTACAATATCAATATGTCGTCCCCGACTTCGTTCGGGGCGACATAATAACTCCTGAATTTTTCCCATCAATAACTCCTGAATTTTCCCCTTCAATTCGAGCATTTCTGCACTGTACAGGTCTGATGTTTCTTATGAGATGATAAATCATGTGTAAACTTTCTCAGTTTAGCGGAATCATGAACATTTTCGGCGAGATGAATGTTTTGTTTACAGTAGTGATCAAGGCTTAGCGCACCTGTATAGGAGCGGATCCAAAGATTTATGAATGAATAAAAACTATGGAAATAACGTACCAATTTTCTAATTTATTCTTGCACTATTTAATGAAATTAATAATATACAAGTAATAGATATACCAAAAAACGCGAAATGCTAATAAATGAAGTTGACAATCGTTATTTTTTATATAGAAAAAACAAAATAATTATAAAATCTAGAGACAAGACAGAAGAAGAATGACTGTTGGCAAACTATCAAATCACATCAGGAGAACTGAATTTTATGAATGAAACTTTTAAAACGTTACCTGTAAATTGTATATGTTATATCTGTGTATTCTACCTGGCAGTGCGCTTCAAAAAGGGGGGGGGGGGGGGTTGTCTTGAACATAGTACCTTACGTTTGAACGGTAAGGGCTAGGGCTTTCGTATTTCAAATATGTAATCCTTGTGAAAAGAACTTTTATTGGACACCAAGAACTTTGACCCTTTGACCTAGACCTTGGAGAACACATGTGTACATCTGAATCTTTTTTTCTGTTTCGTTTCTATGGCAACTGTGAGCGACTCATTACAATTTTTTTAAAAGTAGAAATCACTTTGACACATTGCAAGGAATAAACACTGAAAGTTTCAAAACGATTGCCTGCGTAGTTATTGAGAAAATCGAAATTAAAGAATTTTAACTTTCACCTGGTTTCCATGGCAATAATCGATTATTTGAAAATTTTAAATGCGAGTTGCATAACTACAGATACTAATCATTAAAATAAGAAAAGTTTCATGACGAACGTTTAAGGGACCAGAGAGAACACTCTCGGACAAAATTTGTCGCTTTTTACAGGTTTCCATGGCAACGGTAGACATATTGGAACTGAACAACCTCACTGCACAACTACAACCAGTGATCGTCCTTTGAGGAAAGTTTCAGGAAGATTGTCCCAGCCATCTCCGAGAAACAGCCTGGATAAAAAAAACATGCGTACAATATCAATATGTCGTCCCCGACTTCGTTCGGGGCGACATAATAACTCCTGAATTTTTCCCATCAATAACTCCTGAATTTTCCCCTTCAATTCGAGCATTTCTGCACTGTACAGGTCTGATGTTTCTTATGAGATGATAAATCATGTGTAAACTTTCTCAGTTTAGCGGAATCATGAACATTTTCGGCGAGATGAATGTTTTGTTTACAGTAGTGATCAAGGCTTAGCGCACCTGTATAGGAGCGGATCCAAAGATTTATGAATGAATAAAAACTATGGAAATAACGTACCAATTTTCTAATTTATTCTTGCACTATTTAATGAAATTAATAATATACAAGTAATAGATATACCAAAAAACGCGAAATGCTAATAAATGAAGTTGACAATCGTTATTTTTTATATAGAAAAAACAAAATAATTATAAAATCTAGAGACAAGACAGAAGAAGAATGACTGTTGGCAAACTATCAAATCACATCAGGAGAACTGAATTTTATGAATGAAACTTTTAAAACGTTACCTGTAAATTGTATATGTTATATCTGTGTATTCTACCTGGCAGTGCGCTTCAAAAAAGGGGGGGGGGGGTTGTCTTGAACATAGTACCTTACGTTTGAACGGTAAGGGCTAGGGCTTTCGTATTTCAAATATGTAATCCTTGTGAAAAGAACTTTTATTGGACACCAAGAACTTTGACCCTTTGACCTAGACCTTGGAGAACACATGTGTACATCTGAATCTTTTTTTCTGTTTCGTTTCTATGGCAACTGTGAGCGACTCATTACAATTTTTTTAAAAGTAGAAATCACTTTGACACATTGCAAGGAATAAACACTGAAAGTTTCAAAACGATTGCCTGCGTAGTTATTGAGAAAATCGAAATTAAAGAATTTTAACTTTCACCTGGTTTCCATGGCAATAATCGATTATTTGAAAATTTTAAATGCGAGTTGCATAACTACAGATACTAATCATTAAAATAAGAAAAGTTTCATGACGAACGTTTAAGGGACCAGAGAGAACACTCTCGGACAAAATTTGTCGCTTTTTACAGGTTTCCATGGCAACGGTAGACATATTGGAACTGAACAACCTCACTGCACAACTACAACCAGTGATCGTCCTTTGAGGAAAGTTTCAGGAAGATTGTCCCAGCCATCTCCGAGAAACAGCCTGGATAAAAAAAACATGCGTACAATATCAATATGTCGTCCCCGACTTCGTTCGGGGCGACATAATAACTCCTGAATTTTTCCCATCAATAACTCCTGAATTTTCCCCTTCAATTCGAGCATTTCTGCACTGTACAGGTCTGATGTTTCTTATGAGATGATAAATCATGTGTAAACTTTCTCAGTTTAGCGGAATCATGAACATTTTCGGCGAGATGAATGTTTTGTTTACAGTAGTGATCAAGGCTTAGCGCACCTGTATAGGAGCGGATCCAAAGATTTATGAATGAATAAAAACTATGGAAATAACGTACCAATTTTCTAATTTATTCTTGCACTATTTAATGAAATTAATAATATACAAGTAATAGATATACCAAAAAACGCGAAATGCTAATAAATGAAGTTGACAATCGTTATTTTTTATATAGAAAAAACAAAATAATTATAAAATCTAGAGACAAGACAGAAGAAGAATGACTGTTGGCAAACTATCAAATCACATCAGGAGAACTGAATTTTATGAATGAAACTTTTAAAACGTTACCTGTAAATTGTATATGTTATATCTGTGTATTCTACCTGGCAGTGCGCTTCAAAAAAGGGGGGGGGGGGTTGTCTTGAACATAGTACCTTACGTTTGAACGGTAAGGGCTAGGGCTTTCGTATTTCAAATATGTAATCCTTGTGAAAAGAACTTTTATTGGACACCAAGAACTTTGACCCTTTGACCTAGACCTTGGAGAACACATGTGTACATCTGAATCTTTTTTTCTGTTTCGTTTCTATGGCAACTGTGAGCGACTCATTACAATTTTTTTAAAAGTAGAAATCACTTTGACACATTGCAAGGAATAAACACTGAAAGTTTCAAAACGATTGCCTGCGTAGTTATTGAGAAAATCGAAATTAAAGAATTTTAACTTTCACCTGGTTTCCATGGCAATAATCGATTATTTGAAAATTTTAAATGCGAGTTGCATAACTACAGATACTAATCATTAAAATAAGAAAAGTTTCACGACGAACGTTTAAGGGACCAGAGAGAACACTCTCGGACAAAATTTGTCGCTTTTTACAGGTTTCCATGGCAACGGTAGACATATTGGAACTGAACAACCTCACTGCACAACTACAACCAGTGATCGTCCTTTGAGGAAAGTTTCAGGAAGATTGTCCCAGCCATCTCCGAGAAACAGCCTGGATAAAAAAAACATGCGTACAATATCAATATGTCGTCCCCGACTTCGTTCGGGGCGACATAATAACTCCTGAATTTTTCCCATCAATAACTCCTGAATTTTCCCCTTCAATTCGAGCATTTCTGCACTGTACAGGTCTGATGTTTCTTATGAGATGATAAATCATGTGTAAACTTTCTCAGTTTAGCGGAATCATGAACATTTTCGGCGAGATGAATGTTTTGTTTACAGTAGTGATCAAGGCTTAGCGCACCTGTATAGGAGCGGATCCAAAGATTTATGAATGAATAAAAACTATGGAAATAACGTACCAATTTTCTAATTTATTCTTGCACTATTTAATGAAATTAATAATATACAAGTAATAGATATACCAAAAAACGCGAAATGCTAATAAATGAAGTTGACAATCGTTATTTTTTATATAGAAAAAACAAAATAATTATAAAATCTAGAGACAAGACAGAAGAAGAATGACTGTTGGCAAACTATCAAATCACATCAGGAGAACTGAATTTTATGAATGAAACTTTTAAAACGTTACCTGTAAATTGTATATGTTATATCTGTGTATTCTACCTGGCAGTGCGCTTCAAAAAAGGGGGGGGGGGGGTTGTCTTGAACATAGTACCTTACGTTTGAACGGTAAGGGCTAGGGCTTTCGTATTTCAAATATGTAATCCTTGTGAAAAGAACTTTTATTGGACACCAAGAACTTTGACCCTTTGACCTAGACCTTGGAGAACACATGTGTACATCTGAATCTTTTTTTCTGTTTCGTTTCTATGGCAACTGTGAGCGACTCATTACAATTTTTTTAAAAGTAGAAATCACTTTGACACATTGCAAGGAATAAACACTGAAAGTTTCAAAACGATTGCCTGCGTAGTTATTGAGAAAATCGAAATTAAAGAATTTTAACTTTCACCTGGTTTCCATGGCAATAATCGATTATTTGAAAATTTTAAATGCGAGTTGCATAACTACAGATACTAATCATTAAAATAAGAAAAGTTTCATGACGAACGTTTAAGGGACCAGAGAGAACACTCTCGGACAAAATTTGTCGCTTTTTACAGGTTTCCATGGCAACGGTAGACATATTGGAACTGAACAACCTCACTGCACAACTACAACCAGTGATCGTCCTTTGAGGAAAGTTTCAGGAAGATTGTCCCAGCCATCTCCGAGAAACAGCCTGGATAAAAAAAACATGCGTACAATATCAATATGTCGTCCCCGACTTCGTTCGGGGCGACATAATTAAGACAGAAAATTTCAATTTCTCATTTCTCTACTAGGATTTTTACATCGGGCTCGGCGTTGGTTTTATTCAGAAAGGCAGGAGTGGGTTCAAGGCAACTAGGGGTACCACACCGGTAATTGACCAATCAACATGAACTTAGTCAATTGTAGTTCCATACATATAAAGCCGATTTTCCTTTCTTTTGAGAGTTTTTTTTTTTTTTTATTTCCTTCCAGGCCATTTTGACAACTCTGGTACCTGTGCCTAGGAAATTTTATCTACTCTGTAAATAAATAAAGTTTTTTGACAGGAACTATTTTTCCAGGGCATAGGAGGCTACTTCCTGGGGTGCTTTTGAGATGTTTATAAAGACATTGAAAACACGTGGATTTGAGGGTAGCCCTGTTTGCAGATGCAAATAAATCAGAAAATTTCGTGTACGTACCCTGGTTTTTTGGTGTCAGCTAATGTGACAGGTATTGTTTAACACTCCCTCATTAATATTTTTTCATGAATTCAAACACCTGATGTTTTACGGGAAAGAAACGTGTATTGCTTTTTTAATATACCGAAACTCGCTATTTCTGGGGATTGTGTGTAATTCTAAAAAAAATTCAGATAAATTTCAATGGTAAAATAAAAGAAGAATGCTTGGTATTAAAATATTAATTCATATCAGTAGAATTGAATGCTATTAACGACATCTGGAGAAATAGGCTTTAAAAGGTTTATATCATATCTTTGTTCGTCTGCACTTAAATTTCAAACACGACAAAATTTGTAATTTTTGCCGTAAAAATTCATAATTTCAATATACTTTAGAGACTTACCGTAAAACTTTCAGGAAACTTTCTATGAAGTCTTTTCTGCACCTTAAGTGAAATTTTATGTCGATCCCAGGTATTGATTGAGTTTCAGAGAAATTTTCTACGGTGCTATTGATTTTTTTTTTTAAGGCGCAGGGGGGGGGGCGACTTATTTATTCTAAGCATTTGTTAAAGTGAGTTTGTAATAACATCTACGAACTTGAGCTGGATTGTGACCTTTGGGTCAAGGGGTCAAATGTCAAGGTCAAAGGTCAAGGTCATCAAAGCATTTCATAAAGAAATATAAAACTAACGGCCATATCAAGTATACAAGTCATTTGATCATTGCACGCGCGCGCAGGTGCAATGCATGAAAGCCATATCATCGTGACTACACTTTTAATGTGTTTCTATTCTTTGAATTTTGAAACGTTTCATCAAAAATTTACGACTATATCAAGTAAATCGGTCATTTAACGCATTGCGCGCGCACACGTGCATGCATGTCCTTGCATTCAAGTTTGATAGTAGCGTGATGTAGGAATCCGTCATATCTATTCATATTCTAAATTTCATCCTGTTTTGTTGAGAATCAAAAAAGTTATAGGCATTTAAAGTTTAAGCCAATCAGATCGCAGCACACGTGCATGGGCGTGGTTTCTTGAAAACTTTTTTATATCATAGTTTAGGACGTCTTAAAGCACGATTATATTTTAAAATTCAAAGTATTTTGTCAAACAACAAGTAAGATATTGAGATTTTTGTTTCAGCTAATCAGAGCAAAGCGCACGTGCATGCGCGTGCATGCATGTGCATGATGACCATATCTTCTTGTAGGATTCTATTATGTCTGTCTATGTTCTAAATCCCATCCTGGTTGGTTGAAAAACAAGGGAGTTACAGCCATTTGAAGTTTAAGCCAATCAGATTGCAGCGCACGTGCATGCGCGTGCTTTCATGACAAATGTTATATGTCATATTGTAGGACATTCTTAAGTATGCTTATATTTTAAATTTCATACCATTTCGTCAAAAAACAGAAAAGATATTGAGATTTTGGTTTCAGCCAATCAGAGCGAAGCGCACGTAGATGCGCGTGAGTTCTTGCTAATTTGACAGTGTCACATTATCTACACTATTAATATATCCTTATATAATGAGTTTCAAAGCATTTCATCGAAAAATGTTAAAGTTATGGCTATATTAAATATATTAGTCATTTCACTCATATCACGCGCCCGCACGTGCAGGCGTATGCGCGCAAAATGACCTTCGTTCCGCACACCTACACTACACACCTATTAACCCTAAAAAGGTTTTAGCTTAGTTGGGTGAACAGTTTCTGAGAACACTCGCGGACAAAAAAGTACCGGAGAAGAAATAAGAAGAAAAAAGAATAATAATAATAACTAGTGCTAATTGTAACGGGAACCGTTACAGATGTTCCCCAAACGCTCCCCAACTCCCTTTTGGTGCCATATTCCCTGTAAGCCTTATTAAATAAGACAACATCTGTGCATTTTTGACTTTAACAACGTTTTCCCAAAAGGATACCAATTATATTCAAATTTTAACATTGCACGCGTGCCCATGTGAATGCATGTGCGTAATGACCATATCATCTTGTCTACACTTTCTATATATTTTAATATACTAAATATTAAAGTATTTAATCCAAAAATATTAAAAATCACTCATTCAAGTATATTTTAATTTTACTCATTTCAAATGCATGCACGTGCATGCATGTGCATGATGACCATACCTTTTGTAGGAGTCCCTTATATCTATCTAAGTTCTAAATCCCATCCTGTTTGGTTGAAAACCAAGGGAGTTATAGCCATTTAAAGTTTAAGCCAATCAGATTGCAGCACACGTGCATGCACGTGATTTCATGAAAATTATTATATATCATATTGTAGGATATCCTAAAGCATGTCTATGTTTTAAATTTCAAAGCATTTCGTCAAAAAACAAAGGAGATATTGAGCCATTTAAAGTTTCAGCCAATCAGATTGCAGCACACGTGCATGCGCGTGCAAGCATGAAATTTTTTTATATATCATCTTGTAGGATGTCCTATGTCATGTCTATGTTCTAAATTTCATGCTGTTTGGTTGAAAAACAAGGGAGATATAGCCATTTAAAGTTTCAGCCAATCAGATTGCAGCGCACGTGCATGCGCGTATTTCATGACAATTTTTATATATCATATTATGTAGGATATCCTAATTCATGACTATGTTTTAAATTTCAAAGCATTTCGTCAAAAAACAGAGAAGATATTGAGATTTTTGTTTTAGCCAATCAGAGCGAAGCGCACGTGCATGCGCGTGAGTTCGTGCTAATTTGACAGTGTCACATTATCTAACATTTTAATATATCTTTATATAATGAGTTTCAAATCATTTCATTAAAAAATGTAAAAGTTATAGATATATTAAGTATACAAGTCATTTCACGTTTTGCACGCGCACGCACGTGCATGCGTATGCGCGCAAAATGACCTTCGTTCCGCACACCTACACTACACACCCATTAACCCTAAAAAGGTTTTAGGTCAGTTGGGTGAACAGTTTCTGAGAACACTCGCGGACAAAAAAGTACCGGAGAACAAATAAGAAAAAAAATAATAATAACTAGTGCTAATTGTAACGGGCACCGTTACAGATGTTCCCCAAACGCTCCCCAACTCCCTTTTGGTGCCACCCTTAAGCTTCATTAATAAGACAAATTCTGTGCATTTTTTACTTTAACAACGTTTTCTCAGAAGGATACCAATTATATTCAAATTTTAGCATTGCACCCAATCGCATGTGAATGCATGTGCGTTAAGATCATATCATCTTGTCTACACTATCTATTATATTTAAATATAGTATATATTAAAGCATTCAGTCCAAAAGTATTAAAATCAGGCATTCAAGTGTATTTTTAATTTCACTCATTCCAAATGCATGCACGTGCGTGCACGTGCATGACGACAATACCTTCTTGTAAGAGTCCCTTATATTTATCTATGTTCTTAATCACATCCTGTTTGGTTGAAAAACAAGGGAGTTATAGCCATTTCAAGTTTTGGCCAATCAGATTGCAGCACACGTGTATGCGCGTGATTTCATAAATATTTTTCTGAATCATATCGTAAGATATCTTAATGTATGACTATGTTTTAAATTTCAAAGCATTTCATCAAAAAACAAATGAGATATAGCCATTTAAAGTTTCAGCCAATCAAATTGCAGCACACATGCATGCGCGTGATTTCATGAAATTTTTTTTATATCATATTGTAGGATATCCTAATGCATGACTATGTTTTAAATTTCAAAGCATTTTGTCAAAAAATAAAGGAGATATAGCCATTTAAAGTTTCAGCCAATCAGATTGCAGCACACGTGCATGCGCGTGATTTCATGAAATTTTTTATATATCATATTGTAGGATATCCTAATGCATGACTATGTTTAAAATTTGAAAGGGTTTCGTCAAAAAACAAAAGAGATATTGAGATTTTAGTTTCAGCCAATCAGAGCAAAGCGCACGTGCGCGCGCGTGAGTTCGTGCTAATTTGACAGTGTCATTATATTAACACTATTAATATATCCTCATGTAATGAGTTTCAAAGCATTTCATCAAAAAATGTAAAAGTTATGGCTATATTAAGTATATCAGTCATTTAACTCACTTCACGCGCCCGCACGTGCAGGCGTATGCGCGCAAAATGACCTTCGTTCAGCACATCTACACAACACACCTATTAACCCTAAAAAGGTTTTAACTTAGTTGGGTGAACAGTTTCTGAGAACACTTCCGGACAAAAAAAGTACCGGAGAAGAAATAAGAAGAAAAAAGAATAATAATAATAACTAGTGCTAATTGTAACGGGGACCGTTACAGATGTTCCCCAAACGCTCCCCAACTCCCTTTTGTGCCTTATTCCCTGTAAGCTTGATTAAATAAGACAAACGCGATACATTTAAGACTTTAACAAAGTTTTACCAGAAGTATTCAATTTAAGCATTGCACGCATGCGCATTTGAATGCATGTGCGTAATGACCATATCATCTTGTTTACACTATTGATATATTTTAATATACTAAATATTACAGCATTTAATCCAAAAATATGTTTAATCTAGTGTATTTGGAATTTTACTCATTTCACGTGCACGCACGTGCATGCATGTGCATGATGACCATTCCCTGCTGTAGGAGTCTATAATATCTATCTATGTTCTGAATCCCATCCTGTTTGGTTGAAAAACAAGGGAGTTATAGCCATTTAAAGTTTCAGCCAATCAGATTGCAGCGCACGTGCATGCGCGTGATTTGATGAAAATTATTATAAATCATATTGTAGGATATCCTAAAGCATGCCTATGTTTTAAATTTCAAAGCATTTCGTCAAAAAACAAAAAAGATATTGAGATTTTTGTTTCAGCCAATCAGAGCGAAGCGCACGTTCATGCACGTGCAAGCATGTTCATGATGACCATACCTTCTTCTAGGAGTCCATTATGTTTGACTATGTTCTAAATCCCATGCTGTTTGGTTGAAAAACAAGGGAGTTATAGCCATTTAAAGTTTAAGCCAATCAGATTGCAGCGCACGTGCATGCGCGTGATTTGATGAAAATTCTTATATACGACATTGTAGGATATCCTAAAGCATGTCTATGTTTTAAATTTCAAAGCATTTCGTCAAAAAACAGAGAAGATATTGAGATTTTTGTTTCAGCCAATCAGAGCAAAGCGCACGTGCATGCGCGTGAGTTCGTGCTAATTTGACAGTGTCACCTTATCTACACTATTAATATATCTTATATATAATGAGTTTCAAATCATTTCAGTAAAAAATGTAAAAGTTATAGCTATATTAAGTATATCAGTCATTTCACTCATATCACGCGCACGCACGTGCATGCGTATGCACGCAAAATGACCTTCGTTCCGCACACCTACACTACACACCTATTAACCCTAAAAAGGTTTTAGCTCAGTTGGGTGAACAGTTTCTGAGAACACTCGCGGACAAAAAAGTCCGGAGAAGAAATAAGAAGAAAAAAGAATAATAATAAGAAACAGAGTAAAAACAATATGTTCCCCAACTTCGTTTGGGGAACATAATAACTAGTGCTAATTGTAACGGGAACCGTTACAGATGTTCCCCAAACGCTCCCCAACTCCCTTTTCGTGCCGTATTCCCTGTAATTTTCATTAAAGAAGGCAAAATCTATGCATTTTTAAACAACGTTTTCCCAAAAGTATACTAAGTATTTCAAATTTAAGAAATGCACGCGTGCGCATGTAATTGCATGAGCGTAATGACGATATCATCTTGTCTACACTATTTTACTCATTGCAAGTGCACGCACGTGCATGATGACCATACCTTCTTGTAGGAGTCCATTATGTCTGTCTATGTTCTTAATCCCATCCTGTTTGGTTGAAAAACAAGGGAGTTATAGCCATTTAAAGTTTAAGCCAATCAGATTGCAGCGCACGTGCATGCACGTGTTTTCATGACAATTATTATATATCATATTGTAGGACATCTTAAAGTATGCCTATGTTTTAAATTTCAAAGCAAATTTTGTAAAAAAAGAGAAAAGATATTGAGATTTTTGTTTCAGCCAATCAGAGCAAAGCGCACGTGCACGCACGTGCATGCATGTGAATTGTGACCATGCCATCTTGTAGGAGTCCTTTATGTCTATCTATGTTCTAAATCCCATGCTGTTTGGTTGAAAACCAAGGGAGTTATAGTCATTTAAAGTTTCAGCCAATCAGATTGCAGCGCACGTGCATGCGCGTGATTTCATGAAAAATTTTATATATCACATT
Source organism: Saccostrea cuccullata (assembly GCF_032062105.1). Taxonomy (NCBI): domain Eukaryota; kingdom Metazoa; phylum Mollusca; class Bivalvia; order Ostreida; family Ostreidae; genus Saccostrea; species Saccostrea cuccullata. Next base: position 15,379 of record NW_026935700.1, on the reverse strand, counting down.
GTAGTACATCCTAATGCATGTCTATGTTATAAATTTCAAAGCATTTCATCATCAAACAAAAAAGATATTAAGATTTCTGTTTCAGCCAATCAGATCAAAGCGCACGTGCATGCGCGTGAGTTCATGCAAATTTGACCATGTCATCTTATCTACACAACTTATATATCTTTTTATGATGAGTTTCAAAACATTTCATCAAAAAATATAAAAGTTACAACCATATTAAATATATCTGTCATTTTACTCATTGCACGCGCCCGCACGTGCATGCGTATGCGCGCAAAATGACCTTCGTTCCGCACACCTACACTACACACCTATTAACCCTAAAAAGGTTTTAGCTTAGTTGGGTGAACAGTTTCTGAGAACACTCGCGGACAAAAAAAGTACCGGAGAACAAATAAGAAAAAAAATAATAATAATAACTAGTGCTAATTGTAACGGGAACCGTTACAGATGTTCCCCAAACGCTCCCCAAATCCCTTTTCGTGCCATATTCCCTGTAAGCTTTATTAAAAACAGCAAACTCTATGCATTTAAGACTTTATCAATGTTTTCAAAGAAGTATACCAAGTATATTCAAATTTTAGCACAGCACGCGTGCGCATGTGAATGCATATGCATAATGACGATAACATCTTGTCTCCACTATTTAGAAATCTTGGATATACTAAATATTGAAGCGTTAAATCCAAAAACATTAAAAATACGATCATTCAGTGTATTCTTAATTTTACCAATTTCACGTGCACGCACGTGCATGCATGTGCATGATGACCATACCCTCTTGTAGGAGTCTATTATCTGTGTAAGGTCCAAATCCCATCCTGTGTGGTTGAAAAACAAGGGAGTTACAGCCATTTAAAGTTTAAGCCAATCAGATTGCAGCGCACGTGCATGTGCATGCATTTATGAAAATTGTTACATATCATATTGTAGGATATCTTAATGCATGCCTATGTCCAAGATTTCATAGCATTTCGTCAAAAAACGAAAAAGATATTGATATTTTTGTTTCAGTCAATCAGATCAAAGTGCACGTGCACGCACGTGCATGCATGTGCACGACCACCATACCTTCTTGTAGCAGTCCATTATGTCTGTCTATGTTCTAAACCCCATCTTGTTTGGTTGATAAACAAGGGAGATATAGCCATTTAAAGTTTAAGCCAATCAGATTGCAGCGCACGCGCATGCGCATGTTTTCATGACAATTGTTATATATCATTTTGTAGGACATCCTAAAGTATGCCTATGTTTTAAATTTCATAGCATTTTGTCAAAAAACAGAAAAGATATTGAGGTTTTTAGTTTCAGCCAATCAGAGCAAAGCGCACGTGCATGCGCGTGAGTTCGTGCTAATTTGACAGTGTCATATTATTAACTCTATTAATATATCCTTATATAATGAGTTTCAAAGCATTTCATCAAAAAATGTCAAAGTTATGACTATATTAAATATATCAGTCATTTCACTCATTTCACGCGCCCGCACGTGCAGGCGTATGCGCGCAAAATGACCTTCGTTCCGCACACCTACACTACATACCCATTAACCCTAAAAAGGTTTTAACTTAGTTTGGTGAACAGTTTCTGAGAACACTCGCGGACAAAAAAGTACCGGAGAACAAATAAGAAAAAAAATAATAATAACTAGTGCTAATTGTAACGGGGACCGTTACAGATGTTCCCCAAACGCTCCCCAACTCCCTTTTGGTGCCATATTCCCTGTAATCTCTATTACATAAGAAAAAGTTCATGGAATTTAGACTTAATCAAGGTCTTCCCAGAAAATTACAAAATATATATATTTAAAAATAGGCATTGCACGCGTGTTCATGTGCGTAACGACCATATTATTTTGGCTACACAATCTCAAATTTTAATATACTTAATATCAAAGCATTTAATACAAAAGTATTAAAAAATACACTCATTCGAGTGTATTTTTAATTTTACTCATTTCACGTGCACGCACGTGCAAGCACGTGCATAATGACTACACCTTCTTGTAGGAGTCCCTTATATTTATCTATGTTCTAAATCCAATCCTGTTTGGTTGAAAAACAAGGGAGTTATAGCCATTTGAAGTTTCAGCCAATCAGATTACAGCACACATGCATGCGCGTGATTTCATATATTTTTATCTTTATCGTATTGAAGGATATCTAAATGAATGACTATATTTTAAAATTCCAAACATTTCGTCAAAAAACAAAGGAGATATAGCCATATAAAGTTTCAGCCAATCAGATTGCAGCACACGTGCATGCGCGTGATTTCATGATTTTTTTTCTATATCATATTTTAGGATATCCTAATGCATGACTATGTTTTAAATTTCAAAGCATTTCGTCAAAAAACAAAGGAGATATAGCCATTTAAAGTTTCAGCCAATCAGATTGCAGCACGCGCGCATGCGCATGCTTTCATGAAAATTTTTATATATGAGCCGTTCCAAGCAAAAACCCTCCTTATGTCAAAAATTTTCGAAAATGACTTTTTTCTTGAAAAATGATGTAGAACCTTAGGTGAAAATAACCTGTAAATATTACAGGTGTATCTCGCTCCGTTACGGATTTACAGGTATTCAAAGTGTGCATCATTTATACGGCCGACATCATATTTTATAAATTTTCTATTGTAGCGACGTCGACGTTAAAGCGACGTAATAAAAATATGAATTACGTATACGCAATAACTTGGCATTGTATTGCCGTTCTGCTTAATATATATAAGCTTAATTTGTTGTAAACATTTTTTTCTTTTTTATGAAAAATCTCAGTTCATTCTTTTCTGATATTAATTAAAAATATGCCAATGGAGTTCAAATAGTCCTATAATTCGCTGCTGACTTAGAGAAAATATCACAAATAATTGATAGGTCTTTTATTAAGTAAAATTCACTTTCAATTTTACCGCTTAAGTTCAGCCCAAATCTTTCAAAACCAGCAACAACAAAAAATATTTTAGTTCCCATCAATTTATTTTTGATAATTGATTTTACTTGTCCAACCTTTGCCTTCAAAACAATGACCAAGAGACAGCATTAAGGGACAGGGGCTTGCTCTTTTATTAATGAACACGACATAAGGAATTTGTAATGTATGGTATATCAATGTAAATGATGGTTACCATTTATCCTTTTTTTCTAAATGCTCAATTACATATGCATTTTCTTTGCTTAATTATGTCCTCATTTGTTAAAAAATATCAGAAGGAAAGGGGGGGGCGGCTGCAATGAAAGAATAAATATATAAGCACTAGTATGACGGCAATTTAGACTATAGATATATACATGTTAAATCTGTAATTTATGAATAGTTAAAGTGTACTTTTCGGATTATGAAATAACTAATAAAAACATGGCCCGAAAAACTGAGAAAATGAGAAAAAAGCTTTTGATTCAGCTTTTTAAAAAAATTGTATATTTTCTACAGTACAATCACGTACATGTAATTAATATATAGAAGATTGCCAAACATACAGCCCCATCTATATCTAACAACAAAATTATGAGAGTCGATCCTCTTGTGCTATACGCATAGATCTATGAAAGTGAAAGTTAGACATACTTTCTCAATATTTACGTCAGTTATACGATCCGTATGAGATTTTAAAAACATACATGTCACAGTTTGTTTTTTTTTTTAAAAAAACAACAGGTTTTTATGAGGCAAGTTTCACAGGTCAACACTTATAACATATCATGAAGGTCCTCTGAAAATGTACCAGTTAGCCAAAAGCTAAAAGAAATAATTTAGAGACTAAGAAAAATGTGTAAGTCAGGGGCCTATTCAGAGCAGCTTTTTAAGTCCTCGACACAAATGTACAATATTTGATTACCGTCTTCATAGAAAAAAAACACATAAAGAAATTGTATAGAAAAGAGAACGTTTTACGTGCGAAATCTGCACATTGGACTGTCTTTCGAATAAAATGCTTCTCATATATTAATTTAGTAAAATATATTCTATCCCAGTCTACCCAACATTTTACACACATACATGTACAAAGAAGTTCCATTGTGTGCAGAAGGGGGAGGAATGCTGGCCATTCTCTGTCACTTCACTAACATCAAATATTCGAACATCTGACCATCCGTACCAACTTAGAAAGAGTCCACGTGTTCTGAAAGCGGGGGGAGGAGTTGTAGATTACTTTTGTGTTAGTCTTCTAGTTAAATTTACATGGAGACCGGTCCTTCGGATGAGTCTGTATAAACCGCGGTCCCGTGTCGCAGTTAGTGCTGGCACGAAAAATATCCCTCACTGCTCAAAGGACCTGAGTGCCGGTTATAAGACAATATTTGCAGCTCTCCATCGGCAAGTGGTGACGTCTCCATATTTATGAGTTTAAAATTCTCGAGATGGACGTTTAACAACATACAAACAATCAATATATTTAAATTTAAACATTGAAGTTTCACAAGTTACCTAGAACCTTTGTTTATATAAGATATTTCCGAAGTTATCTAGAAACCTTTTTTATACAAGATATATCCGACTTTTGTGTTTGACATCTGTAGCGGACAGTATATAGGGAACTTACAGTGCCACACTACTGAGCTAGTTTTTCTAGTGATGCGTTAGAGTCTCTCTACTTCAGTCAAGTTAAGCAACGGCGAGCCTGTTTAACCATTGGATGGGTGACCGCTCAAAAACATGGAAAGCCATGGAAAGTAATGAGATACATAGGCCTATCTAAATGACATGCAAAAATTTAGGAGCTTTTCAGACAAACATAATTATTATGTACATTTTGTGTTGTCAACATCATTCAATTAATGATTTGTTTGTATCTTTCATTTAGCACTTTAAACTGAAATTCTACATGTATCATTGCAAACGTAATTTGAACAGCAAATTAAAATTGCATCTTTATACAACCATTTCCATCATTCTATTGTCTCCTGATAGGATTTCAATATATTGATAAAATAAACTTCACTATTAATTCTCATTTTATTTTTTCCACATTTGCATCTACAATGTGAAAGAGTTGCACTAAAATGATAACGTTTAAATATTTTCCCATGAGCATGCGTTTAAAAAACATGCCAGATCGTTTTTCAAACTATTCGACAAAAGTGTTAAAAATGATAAATACTCTTAGTTTTCTGATTTTCCAAGATCTAGCAATGTGGAAAAATAATCAGGTTATGTTCACCTGCATGTGATCTACCTGGTGAAATTACGAACATTTACTTCTTGCTACGTTAGACGAAACGTAGATCGGGAAAATCCAAAATGATTAAATTATTTTGGAAATGTTTTTTTTTTTCATTCTATTTACAATCAGGTGAACAAATAATGTGCTTACAATCATGCACATAAAAAACAAATCCGGGGGGTTGCATGAGGGCCCCTCTCCGCATTTTTTCTGAATGTAAATTTTCACTGTTAACATCAGCATCCAGTGATGCCGGAGAGGGGGGGGGGGTTAGAATAACTTGACTAGCAGTTAGATGAATAATGTAGGTGTGGATGCGTGTCAAATACGGTATTTTTCAGAACTTCCACAAATTTGTAAAAAGATACATGTATGTACATGTATTTATTTCTATATATGCTTTATTACATTATATTCTTATCATCTTGGTGGTGGTGTTGGGAAGAGGGGGGGGGGGGTGTTACAACGGTATTAACAAGTTATCAGTCTTTTCAACACAAAACAAAAAAGGAGAATGTCGGATATACGTCTTTTCAATTAATGTAGCTTTGTTAGCAAGCAAGATATAATAAAACTTTGAGAAATAACAGAACATGTAGTCTCTGTCAATTAGGTAACATAGAAGATGAATTCCATTTTGTGTAAAAATGTCCACATTACAACACATTAAGACAAAAATACATTAAATCCTACTACTCCCGAAGACCAAGCGTCTTCAAATTGGTACAGCTACTCAGTACACAGAATATAAAAGAATTATATAATTTAGGAAAATTTTTGCAGTTAGCGAATGCCTCAAGAACAGCATCTTTATCAATTTTATAGATTATCAGAAATATTATATGCTTTGCACATGTACGTTGTATGTTTATTCCATTATTGCACGTGTTAAGATGTATGTTTATTTCATTATTACATGTGTTATGTCTATGAGATGTATGTCTCTCGACTTCAATAAAACTGAACTGAAGAACTAATTGTCACCCCGAATTTAGATCTGGCATTGGTGTGGTTTAACAATTCTGTCATTCAGTTTTGATTGGTGTTAATTCCCGTGCAGTTTTCTTGACATGTGATTAAGTCCAAACAATTTTCGCCAAGACTTCGGATTAAAAAAAAAACATATTTCAAACTACTCTTCCTTCCGTTTTAAAAATATTTTTACACTCAATATCATCATTGCATGTAATTATTTTTTGTCGTTGTTGAATAAGAAAGAGTCGTTAATCTGAATTTTAAACAACAGTTCCATGTTTTATTTAGTTTAACTGAAAACATATTGTACATGGAACAGAATAATTGTCGAAGTGTTGACAAGTGTTATGTATTTAATCAGAACACTCTTAGGTCATTTTAATGTTTACTGCACATGTAGTTTGACAACAATCAGAGTAAGATATGTTATGAAATAGACAATAGTCATGAAAGAAATTATGCAGAAAACACAACGGAGAAAATTCTGTGACGTAAAACAAAGCATATAGTTGGAACGCAGTCAGTGCGCGATATATTTTGATCGCAGTTTTTGTTGCAAAACAATGACGTCGCTTTTTCTATTGTGACGTAAAATTTTGTCAGATTTCATAAGGGAAGAACTAATTGTCACCCCGAATTTAGATCTGGCATTGGTGTGGTTTAACAATTCTGTCATTCAGTTTTGATTAGTGTTAATTCCCGTGCAGTTTTCTTGACATGTGATTAAGTCCAAACAATTTTCGCCAAGACTTCGGATTAAAAAAAAAACATATTTCAAACTACTCTTCCTTCCGTTTTAAAAATATTTTTACACTCAATATCATCATTGCATGTAATTATTTTTTGTCGTTGTTGAATAAGAAAGAGTCGTTAATCTGAATTTTAAACAACAGTTCCATGTTTTATTTAGTTTAACTGAAAACATATTGTACATGGAACAGAATAATTGTCGAAGTGTTGACAAGTGTTATGTATTTAATCAGAACACTCTTAGGTCATTTTAATGTTTACTGCACATGTAGTTTGACAACAATCAGAGTAAGATATGTTATGAAATAGACAATAGTCATGAAAGAAATTATGCAGAAAACACAACGGAAAAATTCTGTGACGTAAAACAAAGCATATAGTTGGAACGCAGTCAGTGCGCGATATATTTTGATCGCAGTTTTTGTTGCAAAACAATGACGTCGCTTTTTCTATTGTGACGTAAAATTTTGTCAGATTTCATAAGGGGGGTTTTTGCTTGGAACGGCTCATATCATGCTGCACATCTTCATAATGTAGGACTATGTTCAAAATTTCAAAAGATTATGACAAGAAACAAGAAAGATATTGAGACTTTAGTTTCAGCCAATCAGAGCGAAGCGCACGTGCATGCGCGTGAGATCTTGCTATTTCGACCATGCCATCTTGTCTATACTACTAATGCATCCTTACATTATGAGTTTCAAAAAAATTCATCAAGAAAAAGAAAAGTTACAGCAATATCCATTATATTGGTCATTTCACGTGTTGCACGTGCGCGCTAATAACGTGCGCGCAAAATGACCTTCGTTCGGCAAATCTACATAACATGTCTACTGACCCTAAAAACATTTTACCTTAGTCGGATGTGTAGTTTACAAGATCACTCGTGGACAAAATTTTCCGGAAGAAGAAAAATAATAATAATAATAAGAAACAGAGTAAAAACAATATGTTCCCCAACTTCGTTTGGGGAACAATAATAAGAAACAGAGTAAAAACAATATGTTCCCAAACTTCGTTTGGGGAACATAATAAGGCAGCAAAATTCAAATTCTCATTTCTCTACTAAGATTTTTACATCGGGCTCGGAGTTGGTTTTCTTCAGAAAGACAGGACTGGGTTCAAGGCGACTAGGGGTACCACACCGGTAATTGACCAATCAAAATGAACTTAGTCAATTGTAGGTCCATACATTAAGCCGATTTTCCTTTCTTTTGAGAGTTTTTTTAATTTCCTTCCAGGCCAGTTTGACAACTCTGGTACCTGTGCCTAGGAAATTTTATCTACTCTATAAATAAATAAAGTTTTTTGACAGGAACTATTTCTCCAGGGCATAGGAGGCTACTTCCTGGGGTGCTTTTGTGATGTTTATAAAGACATGGAAAACACGTGGATTTGAGGGTAGCCCTGTTTGCATATGCAAATAAATCAGAAAATGTCGTGTACGTACCCTGGTTTTTTGGTGTCAGCTAATGTGACAGGTATTGTTTAACACCCCCTTATCAATATTTTTTCATGAATTCAAACACGTGAGGTTTTACTGGAAAGAAACGTGTATTGCTTTTTAATATACCGAAACTCGCTATTTCTGGGGATTGTGTAATTCTAAAAAAAATTCAGATAAATTTCAATGGTGAAATAAAAGAAGAATGCTTGGTATTAAAATATTAATTCATATCAGTAGAATTGAATGCTATTAACGACATCTGGAGAAATAGGCTTTAAAAGGTTTATATCATATCTTTGTTCGTCTGCACTTAAATTTCAAACACGACAGAATTTGTAATTTTTGCCGTAAAAATTCATAATTTCTATATACTTTAGAGACTTACCGTAAAACTTTCAGGAAACTTTCTATGAAGTCTTTTCTGCACCTTAAGTGAAATTTTATGTCGATCCCAGGTGTTGATCGAGTTTCAGAGAAATTTTCTACGTTGTTATTGATTTTTTTTTTTAAGGAGAAGGGGGGGGGGTTTGACTTTTTTATTCTAAGCATTTGTTAAAGTGAGTTTGTAAATACATCTACGAACTTGAGCTGGATTGTGACCTTTGGGTCAAGGGGTCAAAGGTCAAGGTCAAAGGTCAAGGTCATCAAAGCATTTCATAAAGAAATATAAAAGTAACGGCCATATCAAGTATACAAGTCATTTGATCATTGCACGCGCGCGAAGGTGCAATGCATGAAAGCTATATCATCGTGACTACACTTTTAATGTGTTTCTATTCTTTGAATTTTGAAACGTTTCATAAAAAAAATTACGACTATATCAAGTAAATCGGTCATTTAACGCATTGCGCGCGCACACGTGCATGCAAGTCCTTGCATTCAAGTTTGATAGTAGCATAATGTAAGAATCCGTCATATCTATTCATATTCTAAATTTCATCCTGTTTTGTTGAGAATCAAAAAAGTTATAGGCATTTAAAGTTTAAGCCAATCAGATCGCAGCACACGTGCATGGGCGTGGTTTCTTGAAAACTTTTATATATCATAGTTTAGGACGTATTAAGGTATGATTATGTTTTAAAATTCAAAGTATTTTGTCAAAAAACAAGTAAGATATTGAGATTTTTGTTTCAGCTAATCAGAGCAAAGCGCACGTGCATGCGCGTGCATGCATGTGCATGATGACCGTAACATCTTATAGGAGTCTATTGTGTCTGTCTATGTTCTAAATCTTATCGTGGTTGGTTGAAAAACAAGGGAGTTACAGCCATTTGAAGTTTAAGCCAATCAGATTGCAGCGCACGTGCATGCGCATGCTTTCATGACAAATGTTATACATCATGTTGTAGGACATCTTAAAGTATGCTTATATTTTAAATTTCATACCATTTCGTCAAAAAACGGAAAAGATATTGAGATTTTTGTTTCAGCCAATCAGAGCGAAGCGCACGTAAATGCGCGTGAGTTCTTGCTAATTTGACAGTGTCACATTATCTACACTATTAATATATCCTTATATAATGAGTTTCAAAGCATTTCATCGGAAAATGTTAAAGTTATGGCTATATTAAATATATTAGTCATTTCAGTCATTTCACGCGCCCGCACGTGCAGGCGTATGCGCGCAAAATGACCTTCGTTCCGCACACCTACACAACACACCTATTAACCCTAAAAAGGTTTTAGCTCAGTTGGGTGAACAGTTTCTGAGAACACTCGCGGACAAAAAAGTACCGGAGAAGAAATAAGAAGAAAAAAGAATAATAACTAGTGCTAATTGTAACGGGGACCGTTACAGATGTTCCCCAAACGCTCCCCAACTCCCTTTTGGTGCCATATTACATGTAACTGTAAGCTTTATTAAATAAGACAAACTCTATGCATTTGAGACTTTAACAACGTTTACCCAGAAGTGTACCAAGTTCATTCAAATTTTAGCATTGCAAGCCTGTGCATGTGAATGCATGTGCGTAATGACCATATCATCTTGTGTACACAATCTATATATTTTAATATACTAAATATTAAAGTTTTTAATCCAAAAGTATTAATAAATACACTCATTCAAGTGTATTTTTGATTTTACTCATTTCACGTGCACGCACGTGCATACATGAGCATGGTGACCATACCTTCTTGTAGAAGTCCATTACATCTATCTATGTTCTAAATTCCATCCCGTTTGGTTGAAAAGCAAGGGTGTTATAGCTGTTTAAAGTTTCAGCCAATCACATTGCAGCGCACGTACACGCATGTGTATGCATGTGCATGGTGACCATATCTTCGTGAAGAGGTCTATTATATCTATTTATGTTCCAAATCCCATCCTGTTTGGTTGAAAACCAAGGGAGTTATAGCTATTTAAAGTTTAAGCCAATCAGATTGCAGCGCACGTGCATGCGCGTGTTTTCATGTTAATTGCTTTATATCATCTTGTAGGATATCCTTATGCATCGCTATGTTCAAAATTTCAAAGAATTTCGTCGAAAAACAAGAAAGATATTGAGACTTTAGATTCAGCCAATCAGAGCAAAGCGCACGTGCATGCGCGTGAGATCTTGCTATTTTGACCATGTCATATTGTCTATGCTACTAATATATCCTTATATTATGAGTTTCAAAGCATTTCATCAAAAAGGTAAAAAGTTACGCCTATATCAATTAAATCGGTCATTTCACGTGTTGCACGTGCACGCTCTTGCAAGCACCTGCGCGCAAAATGACCTTCGTTCCGCAAATCTACATAACATGCCTACTGACCCTAAAAAGGTTTTACCTAAGTCGGATGTGTAGTTTACAAGATCATTCCCGGACAAAAAAGTACCCAGGAAGAAGAAGAAGAAGAAGAAAAATAATAATAATAATAAGAAACAGAGTAAAAACAATATGTTCCCCAACTTCGTTTGGGGAACATAATAACTAGTGCTAATTGTAACGGGAACCGTTACAGATGTTCCCCAAACGCTCCTCAACTCCCTTTCGGTGCCATATTCCCTGTAAGCTTTATTAAATAAGACAACCTCTGTGCATTTTTGACTTTAACAATGTTTACGGGAAGGATACGAATTATATTCAAATTTTAGTATTGCACGCATGCGCACATGAATGAATGTGCCTAATGATCATATCATCTTTTCTACACTATCTATATATTTAAATATACTATATATTATAGCATTTAGTTCAAAAGTATCAAAAATAAATCATTCAAGTGTATTTTTAATTTCACTTGTTCCAAATGCACGCACGTGCGTGCACGTGCATGATGACCATACCTTGTTGTAGGAGGCCCTTATATCTATCTATGTTCTAAATCCCATCCTGTTTCGTTGAAAACTGAGGGAGTTACAGCCATTTCAAGTTTAAGCCAATCAGATTGCAGCGCACGTGCATCCGCGTGATTTCATGAATTTTTTTCTATATCATATTGTAGAATATCCTAATGCATGACAATGTTTTGAATTTCAAAGAATTTCGTCAGAAAACAAAGGAGATATAGACATTTAAAGTTTTAGCCAATCAGATTGCAGCACACGTGCATGCACGTGATTTCTTGAAAGTTTTTGTATATCATATTGCAGGCTATCCTAATGCATGACTACGTTTTAAATTTCAAAGCATTTTGTCAAAAAATAAAGGAGATATAGCCATTTAAAGTTTCAGCCAATCAGATTGCAGCGCACGTGCATGCGCGTGATTTCATGAAATTTTTTCCATATCATATTGTAGGTTATCCTAATTCATGAAAAATATCTAAATTTCAAAGCATTTTGTCAAAAAACAAAAGAGATATTGAGATTTTTGTTTCAGCCAATCAGATTGTAGCGCACGTGCATGCGCGTGAGTTCGTGCTAATTTGACAGTGTAATATAATTAACACTATTAATATATACTTATGTAATGGGTTTAAAAGCATTTCATCAAAAAAATGTAAAAGTAATGGCCATATTAAGTATATCGGTCATTTCACTCATTTCACGCGCCCGCACGTGCATGCGAATGCGCGCAAAATGACCTTCGTTCCGCACACCTACACTACACACCTATTAACCCTAAAAAGGTTTTAGCTCAGTTGGGTGAACAGTTTCTGAGAACACTCGCGGACAAAAAAGTACCGGAGAACAAATAAGAAAAAAAATAATAACTAGTGCTAATTGTAACGGAGACCGTTACAGATGTTCCCCAAACGCTCCCCAATTCCCTTTTGGTGCCATATTCCCTGTAAGTTTCATTAAAGAAGACTAACTCGATGCATTTGAGACTTTAACAACGTTTACCCAGAAGTGTACAAAGTTCATTCAAATTTCAGCATTGCACGCGTGCGCATGTGAATGCATGTGCGTAATGACCATATCATCTTGTCTACACAATCTATATATTTAAATATACTAAATAATAAAGTATTTAATCAAAAAGTATTAAAAAGATACGCTCATTCAAGTGTTTTTTTTTATTTTGCTCATTTCACATGCACGCACGTACATACATGAGCATGGTGACCATATCTTCTTGTAGATGTCCGTTACATCTATCTATGTTCTAAATCTCACCCCGTTTGGTTGAAATCCAAGGGAGTTATAGCTGTTAAAGTTTCAGCCAATCAGATTGCAGCGCACGTACATGCACGTGTATGCATCTGCATGGTGACCATATTTTCTTGTAGTAGTCTAGTATATCTATCTATGTTCCAAATCCCATCCTGTTTGGTTGAAAATCAAGGGAGTTATAGCTATTTAAAGTTTAAGCCAATCAGATTGCAGCGCATGTGCATGCTCGTGTTTTCATGATAATTGCTATATATCATGTTTTAGGATATACTAATGCATGGCTATTTTCAAAATTTCAAAGGATTTCGTCAGAAAACAAGAAAGATATTGAGACTTTAGTTTCAGCCAATCAGAACAAAGCGCACGTGCATGCGCGTGAGATCTTGCTATTTTGACCATGTCATATTGTCTATGCTTCTAATATATCCTTATATTATAAGTTTCAAAGCATTTCATCAAAAATTTTAAAAGTTACGCCTATATCAATTAAATCGGTCATTTCACATGTTGCACGTGCACGCTCTTGCAAGCACGTGCGCGCAAAATGACCTTCGTTCCGCAAATCTACATAACATGTCTACTGACCCTAAAAACATTTCACCTTAGTCGGATGTATAGTTTACGAGATCATTCCCGGACAAAAAAGTACCCAGGAAGAAGAAGAAAAATAATAATAATAATAATAATAAGAAACAGAGTAAAAACAATATGTTCCCCAACTTCGTTTGGGGAACATAATAATAAGAAACCGAGTAAAAACAATATGTTCCCAAACTCCGTTGGGGAACATAATAATAATAATAAGAAACAGAGTAAAAACAATATGTTCCCAAACTTCGTTTGGGGAACATAACTAGGGCTAATTGTAACGGGGACCGTTACAGATGTTCCCCAAACGCTCTCCAACTCCCTTTTGGTGCCATATTCCATGTAAGCCTCATTAAATAAAACAAACTCTTCGTACTTTAGTTTTTAACAATGTTTTTCCAGAAGTATTATAAGTATATTTCAATTTTAGCATTGCACGCGTGCGCATGTGAATGCATGTGCATAATGACCATATCATCTTGTCTACACTTTCAATATTTAAGCATTTATTCCAAAAATATTTTTTTAAAAACGCTCATTTGAGTGTATTTTAATTTTTCTCATTTCACGTGCACGCAAGTGCATGCATGTGCATAATGACCATACCATCGTGTAGGAGTCTATTATGTCGATCTATGTTCTAAATCCCATTCTGTTTGGTTGAAAACTAAGGAAGTTATAACCATTTAAAGTTTAAGCCAATCAGATTGCAGCGCACGTGCAAGCACGTGATTTGATGAAAAATATTATGTATCATATTGTAGGATATCTTAATGCATGACTATGTTTAAAATATCAAAGCATTTCGTCTAAAAACAAAAAAGATATTAAGATTTTTGTTTCAGCCAATCAGAGCAAAGTACACGTGCAAACACGTGCATGCATGTGTATACTGACCATACTCTCTTGTAGGAGTCTATTATGTCTGTCTATGTTCTAAATCCCAGTCTGTTTGGTTGAAAAACAAGTGAGTTATAGCCATTTAAAGTTTTAGCCAATCAGATTGCAGCGCACGTGTATGCGCGTGTTTTCATGAGAATTGCGATATATCATATTCTAGGACATCCTAAAGTATGTCCATGTCTTAAATTTCATAGCATTTCGTCAAAAAACAGAAAAGATATTGAGATTTTCGTTTCAGCCAATCAGAGCGAAGCGCACGTGCATGCGCGTGAGTTCGTGCTAATTTGACAGTGTCAAATTATCTACACTATTAATATATCATTATATAATGAGTTTCAAATCAATTCATTGAAAAATGTAAAAGTTATAGCTATATTAAGTATATAAGTCATTTCACTCATATCACGCGCACGCACGTGCACGCGTATGCGCGCAAAATGACCTTCGTTCAGCACACCTACACTACACACCTATTAACCCTAAAAAGGTTTTAGCTCAGTTGGGTGAACAGTTTCTAGAACACTCGCGAAAAAAAGTACCGGAGAAGAAATAAGAAGAAAAAAGAATAATAATAACTAGATGCGTTCTTGTTGCTAGGGCAACAAGAAGGTCTTCCGCCCGACTTTTCGTTAGTAATCTCTGCTCCGCCAGGCCATGAAATAGATTTCAGAATGTATTTTTATCGTTTACTTTCATTGACAGCAGTCTCTCAACATAGATCGTGATTATTACAGTTATTCCACAAAATATCTCAAAATATAGCTTTTAAAATTCGACAAAATCTTCCATACATTATAAAAAAGAAAGAAAAGTGATATGCAACTGAAAAAAGACAGAAACAAAGAAAAAATTTTTGCAACGCCCCCAGCGGGATTCGACCCCCCGACAGTGAGACAAAGTTTGGATCGGTCATATCTTTGCAACAAATGCACGCATGAAAATGTTCAAAACATATTTAGAGTTTTTAAAAGATACTCTATCAACCCTGTGATTTCCA
>NW_026935699.1:0-6556 GCF_032062105.1 Saccostrea cuccullata | reverse complement strand
AAGACATAAAATTTACTAGGCACAGGTCCCAAAGTTGAAAAATGGCTGGAAGAAAATAAAAAACGCCTCAAAAAAAAAAGAAAATTAATTTATATTAGGGACCTCATTTACTAAGTTCTTTTTGATTGGTAAATTACCGGTGTATACCTGGGCCTTTAAGGTGTTTTTTTTTTTTCCCATTTTTGCACCTGAGATTCATTAAATAATTGTCCCCAACATCCTTAAGTCTGGTGATCTAAATCCCCTTATTTCTGAAGTTATGAAGCATTTATCTCCCTTACTCCAGAGCAGTCAAGAAAACACACACAGCACCTGGAAGGTTTTTGGATCTTTTGAAGAGAATTTCACCCATTAAAAGAATAAGCTTGGCAACCAATTTTTTATCTGTGGAGAGTATATGTTTTTCTTCACCACAAACAGAAAAGAGTTTACAAGTCTAAGACCATTATGAAAATTATTACATAACAAAGTTGCTTTTTCCCCCTTCAAAGAATAAACAAAAATACAGAAATTGTTAAATACTGGGTTGATAATGAAAACTGTATCTGGTCATTTATGTTCCAAATAAAGCCTAGGTATTGTCTACAAGCTGCTGTGCAGAAGTTTATCTAAATGCTGTGTTGTAACTCAGGGCAGTCAAAATGATATCAGCATCTAGGGAGGTTCTTCACAGCTCCCACACTCCATTAAACTGGTTTGATGATAAGAAACTGGAGACAACAATTAGATGTAATTTATTGTTGTGATTTATGCAACTGGCTTTCTCTTAAGACACAAATTAGCCATAAATTTCAATTTAACATGCAAAATTTATTCTCTTTTCATGGATTTACTCAGATTCCAAAGGTGTTTAATGAATTTCCATATTTATGCAAGATTATATCTTTTGTTTCAACAAATTTACATAAAAAAATAAACATTTAAATTTTAAAATATAAATATTAACATTTTAATAGTTGAACACTTTTCTATGGACAAAATGCATCACAGAGACCAGATTCAGGACATCCTCCATGATTCTTTGAGGTGGGTGGGTGTACAAAAAATGCTGATAAAAATTTTTAGGAAGTGATCTGAGAAAAAAGTGACCTTATTAGCTGAATTATAGTTATTCTGATATTTCAATTATTAAATATGCCAAATTTCTTCATCAGTTAAATTTGGAATTTATTAATATTTCAGTACAATGATATACTTAATAGTTTATGCTCATATAAGCATCACTGACTGAGACTTAATTCAAAAGTGACAGTCAACACCTACATATAAATGAAAAAATAACAAAAACAGTCTCCAACAAACGAAAAAAACATGAATGTCAGCTGCAAAGCATAAATAAAGTCCTAGAACACAAAGGCATGCCATGGTGCTAAGTGACATTCTGCACTACATGTATGATGCATGGTTAGAACTCAGAATAAGTATTATCATGCAGACCTTGACAGTATTTCAGGTTTTTTTGGTCATAACCTTCCTTATGTGAAAAATTCTTAATGAATTTTACTTATGTAGCTTATGTATTAAGTTTTTAGACAATTGACTCATTTCATTATTTCTTTCTTCCAATGCAGTAATGTATGTATCACTGGAGGGCTGAATAAATTAAAATAAATCATGTGTCTGTAGAAATTATCATTCTGTGAAAACATTTTTACTTGTTTACATTTTATTCCAGTTGTCGCTTGTGCTAAAATTCATTCCAAACTAAATTAGTCTATTTTGAAAAATCAGCTTTAATACCCTACTTGCAAAGTCTGTAAGCACTATAATTGATGGGTCAGCTGGTGCAAATAATGTTAAGTCATATAAAATGAAAAAAAAATCTCTGACTTCTTTCCACTTTTTCAGATGCATAATGCTACCTTTTTAGTCATATTTTAAAGTATTGAGTGTAAAAAATAACCTTAATTGTTAATTTTCAAACAGAAATCTGTGAAAAATAATGTAAATTCTAATTGTAATTTTAAAATTGTGTGTTTTCAAACAAAAAGTTAATAAAATCACATATTTTGTTGAAATATGCCTTTTAAAAATGAAAAATTCTTTAATAAAGGGTTAAAATGATTTTTCAAATCAAAAAAAAAAAAAAAAAAATTAATCAAATCAAAAAAAAAAAATTTCCACCCCATTTTTACTTTAAAAAAAAAAAAAAAAAAAAAAAAAAAAAGGGGGGGGGGGGGGGGGGGGGGGGGGGGGGGCCCTCAAAAGAAAAGAAAATAATTTTAATATGGCCTAATTTTAAAGTTCATTTTGATTTTCAAATTTTTACCTTGAAAGGGCCTTTGAAGGTGTTGATTTTTCATTTTGCACCTGAGATTCATTAAATAATTGTCCCCAAATCCCTAAGTCTGGTGATTAAATCCCCTTATTTCTGAAGATATGGGAAACATTTATCTCCCTTACTCCAGAGAGTAAGAAAAACACAACACCTGAAGCAGTTTTTTGTGCATCTTTTGAAGCAGAATTTCATCATTAAAAGAATAAGCTTGGAAACCCAAAATTTTTTCTGTAGGTATATGTTTGTTCTTCACCACAAACAGAAAAGAGTTTACAAGCTAAGACCATTATGTAATTATTACATAAAAAAAGTTGCATTTTCCCTTCAAAGAATTTGAAAATACAGAAATTGTTAAATATTTGGGTTGATAATGAAAACTGTATCTGGTCAATTTATGTTCCAAATAAAGCTAGGTATTGTTACAAGCTGCTGTGCAGAAGTTTATCTAAATGCTGTGTTGTAACTCAGGGCAGTCAAAATGATATCAGCATCTAGGGAGGTTCTTCACAGCTCCCACACTCCATTAACTGGCTTTGAGATAAGAAACTGAGACAACAATTCAGATGTAATTTATTGTTGTGATTTATGCAACTGGCTTTCAAGACACAAATTAGCCATGAAATTTCAATTTAAAATGGATAATTATTCTCTTTTCATGGATTTACTCAGGATTCCAAAGGTGTTTAATGAATTTCCATGATTTAGGGAAGATTATATTTTTTTGTTTCAAAAATTTACATAAAAAAAAAATTTTAAATTTTTAAAAAATTAAATATTAACATTTTAATAGTTTGAACACTTTTCTATGAGACAAAACATCACAGAGAAATTTCAACATCCTCCATGATTCTTTGAGGGGGGTGGGGTACAAAAACTGCTGATAAAATTTATAGGAAGTGATCTGAGAAGAAATGTGACCTTTTTAGCTGAATTATTTTTTCTGATATTTCAATTATTAAATATGCCAAATTTCTTCATCAGTTAAATTTTTTTTATTAAATTTCAGTACAATGATATATTTAAAATATGCTCATATAAGCATCACTGACTGAGATTTAAATTTTTAAAAGGACAGTCAACACCTACTTTAAAATGAAAAAATAACAAAAAAAATTCCAAAATGAAAAAACATGAATGTCAGCTGCGAAAGCATAAATAAAGCCCAAGAACCACAAAATCCCAAAGTGACATTTACACATTTGATCATGGTTAAACTCAAATAAGTATTATAAAGATTACTATTTCAGGTTTTTTTTGGTCATAACCTTCCTTAGGGAAAAAATTTTTAATGAATTTTACTTATGAGCTTATGATTAAGTTTTTGAAGTTTTACTATTTCATTATTTCTTTTTTCCAATGCAAAAGTATGATACTGGAGGTCTAAAAAATTAAAATAAATATGTGTCTGTAGAAATTATATTTGTAAAAATTTTTTACTTGTTTACATTTTTTCCATTTTTGTTGTGCTAAAAATTCATTGAAACCTAGAATTATTAATTTTGAAAAATCATTTTTAAACCCTTTGAAGCCCTAGAAAATACTGCGGTCATGGTAAAAATAATGTTAAGTCATATAAAATGAAAAAAAAATTTTTCTGATTTTTCCACTTTTTCAGACATAAGCACCTTTTTAGTCATTTTTTAAAAGTATTGAGTGAAAAAAATAACTATTGTTAATTTTAAAAACAAAAAATTGTGAAAAATAATGTAAATTCAAATTTTAATTTTAAAATTGTGTGTTTTCAAACAAAAAGTTAATAAAATCACAATTTTTTGAAATATGTTTTTAAAAATGAAAAATTTTTTAAAAGGATTAAAATGATTTTTAAAATTTCACCTTGAAGGGGCCTTTAAGGTGTTGATTTTTTTCCCTTTTTTACCTGGTTATTAAATAAATGCCCCCAAATCCCTAAATCTGGTATTAAAACCCCCTTTTTTCTGAAGATATGAAGCATTTATCTCCCTTACTCCAGAGCAGTCAAGAAAACACACACAGCCCGGAAGCAGTTTTTTTGCATCTTTTGAAACAGAATTTCTCATTAAAAAATAAGCTTAAAAAATTTTTTCGTGGAGAGTATATGTTTGTTCTTCACCACAAACAGAAAAGATTTAAAGTCAAGACCATTATGTAATTATTAATAAAAAGTTGCATTTTCCCCCTTCAAAAAATGAAAAAATACAGAAATTGTTAAATACTGGGTTGATAATAAAACTTATCTGGTCAATTTATGTTCCAAATAAAGCCTAGGTATGTGTCTACAAGCTGCTGTGCAGAAGTTTATCTAAATGTGTGTTTTAACTCAGGGCTCCAAAATATATCAGCATCAGGGAGGTTTTTCACAGCTCCCACACTCCAAAAGGCTTTTGATAAGAAAATGGAGACAAAATTAGATGTTTTATTGTTGTGATTTATGCAACTGGCTTTCTCTTAAGAAAAATTGATGAAATTTCAATTTAACGATAATTATTTTTCTTTTCAGGGTTTATAAATTTTAAAGGTGTTTAATGAAATTTTATATTTATGCAAGATTATATCTTTTTTTTTCAAAAATTTACATAAAAAAAAAACATTTAAATTTTAAAAAAATTTAAAAATTAAAAATTTTAATAGTTTGAACACTTTTTTGAGCAAATCATCACAGACCAGATTTAGGACACCTCCCTGATTCTTTGAGGTGGGTGGGGTACAAAAAATGCTATAAAAATTTTTAGGAAGTGATCTGGAAGAAATTTACCTTATTAGTGAATTTTAAATTATTCTGATATTTCAATTATTAAAATGCCAAAATTTTTTCATCAGTTAAAATTTTGGGAAATTTTTTAATATTTCATAAATGATAATTAATAAACATGTCATATAAGCATACTGACTGAGACTTAATTCAAAAGTGACAGTCAACACCTACATATAAATGAAAAAAATAACAAAAAAAAAGTCTCCAGAAAATGAAAAACATGAATGTCAGCTGCAAAGAACTAATAAAGTCCTAAAAACCAAAAGAGGCATGCCATGGTGCTAAGTGACATTCTGACTACATGTATGATGCATGGTTAGAACTCAGAATAAGTATTATCATGCAGCCCTTTGACAGTATTTCAGGTTTTTTTTGGTCAAAACCCTTTCCTTTATGGAAAATCTTAATGAATTTTACTTATGAAAGCTTATGTATTAAGTTTATTAGCAGAATCTGACTCATTTCATTATTTCTTTTCTTCCAATGCAGTAATGTATGTATCACTGGAGGTCTGAATAAATTAAAATAAATCATGTGTCTGTAGAAATTATCATTCTGTAAAACATTTTTACTTGTTTACATTTTATCGCAGTTTTGTTGTGCTAAAATTCATTTGAAAAACCCAGAATTAGTTATTTTTAAAAATCAGCTTTAACACCCTTTACCCAAAGTCTGTAGACACTATAATTGACTGCGGTCAGCTGGTGCAAATAATGTTAAGTCATATAGAATGAAAAACAATATTCTCTGACTTCTTTCCACATTTTAGATGCATAATGCTATCCTTTTAGTCATATTTTAAAGTATTGAGTGTAAAATATAACCTATTGTTAATTTTTAAACAGAAATCTGTAAAAAATAATGTAAATTCTAATTCTATTTTTAAAATTGTTTGTTTTCAAAAAAAAAGTTAATAAAATCACATATTTTGTTGAAATATGCCTTTTAAAAATGAAAAATATCTTTAATAAGGATTAAAATGATTTTTCATAATCACCTTCAAGGATCACACCGGTAATTGTTTTCACTATATAATTTATATAGAATAAAAAATCGTTAAAAAAGGTATTTGTTTACATGAAAAAATATTCTACAAGGTGTTAAACATTACCTGTCACATTAGCTGACACCAAAAAACAGGACAGACTACATGGCATTTTCGGACTTTTTCCATCTGCAAAACAACCCCAATCCAGTGTTTTCACTGTGTTTATAAACACCTGAGTGCACTACAGGAAGAGCCCCTTCATGAAAAAAATAGTTTTCCAAAAAACCCTTTTTTTTTCACAAAGTACATAAAATTTACTAACAGGAAAAATTTAAAAAAAGGCTGGAAGAAAATAAAAAAGCCTCAAAAGAAAGAAAATTTTAATTTAAAAAGACCTACATTTACTAAATTTTTTATTGGTAAATTTCCTGTATACCTAAAAAACCTTTAAAATTTATTTTCATTTTGACCTAATTCATTAAATAATTGTCCCCAACATCCGTCTGGGGATCTAAAACCCCTTATTTCTAAGTATGAAGCATTTATCTCCCTTACT